>NC_048219.1:190723838-190817480 GCF_002007445.2 Ailuropoda melanoleuca
GCCCTCCCCGCTCGGCTCGCCTCGGCCCGGGCCCCTCGCGGAGCCTTCCCTCCCTTGCCCCCGCCGGCGCAGCGGCCAGCGGCCTGCGGCCGGGGCTCTGGGATCCGGTGCTCCCCTGCCACCCCTCCGCGGTTGTCTGGCAGGGCTGGCGGGTGGGGGCGTCCGCGGCCGGAGTCGGGTGGGCAGGGAGGTGCGGGCCGGGACAGCTGTCACTCCCACCGCACACGGGCTCTGGCCACCTCGCTCCTGGCCCCTGGTAAACTTCCTGTTACGGAGAGGCAGGCAGCATCTTTTGTGATCTTCATTTCGGGAAAATGCCTAACTGATTTCTGGTTAGGAATTGTGCGGCCGGAGCGTTCCCGAGTTCGGTTGAACCAAGCCTAGCAGCGCTGCACTGCGTGCAGGCGCCGTGGTCGGTCCGCGCCGGAGGGATTCAAAGGTGAACCGGGGCCCACGGTCCTCTCCCCCGAGGAGCTTACTCTCTGGTGTGGGAGATAAGACCAGTACACAAATAACCTCGATACCAGGAAAGAGGTGATAACTCCTGTGAAAGAACTACAAAGTGCTAGAAAGGCACCCAGGGATGACCGGACTGATCGATCACTTCCGCCTAGCAGAAATCTGGAAGGCTTCCTGGGCGAGGCGGTGGCTAGCTGGGTCTTGAAGGCCAGATGGGGTTTGGGAGCGGACGGATGGGGAAGAAACGTTATGTGGAGGGGCAGCAAGCTAGAGGACAAAGATGAAAAGGCATAGTCTAGAAATAGTGGATAATTCAGTTGCCTGTAGCCATGTTGGGGAGTTAAAGGGTAGGCTAAAGAGGTATTGGGGGCCAGATCCTTGAATACTGTAGAGGAGCTGTTTGAGTGGCATTCTAAGGTAAACTTAGAGCTCATTACTCAGTGACTCAAGAGCCCGGAAATGTAAGCTAGGAGATATTAAAGGCGGTCTTGTGAAAGAAAGAGAAGGAGGCCCAGTGAAGAGTTGATATTCTGTGCCTTGAATATAATGCAGTTTGAGATCGATTTTGACAGCTACAAATAAATTCATGTCCAGGCTAAGCAGAGTACCTTTTGCAAAAAGCTTCATTTAGATATCATGCTCTTAAGAGGTAATGGAAAGATGTGTGTAAAATAAGCTCTTCTGCACATAAGGTAATTCTGTTCGTGCGGTTCACTAACATGCATCAAAACTTCTTCCACGGTGTCTTAGGTAGGTGGCTACACTTTGGAATTACTGAGCTGATCATAACGTCTTTGAAATGGCATTTTGTAAAGCAATCTAATTTGATGATTTTTAAAATCAGATTGCTACTAATATTCTAGGATGGCAAGTTGGCCATGGAACCTTCTTATAGAAAGGTAAACATTTTTAGTTATGAAAATATAGAGTGAGAAGTGAAAATCTAGCTTGATTCTGTACATTTTTTCCCCAAATTACTAGCAGATAATTAGCTTTATTTAAAGTCTAGAGTATGTGATTTGTGGAAGCAGCTTAGAACCCATGTTTCATAAACACTTGTTTGCTGTTTGTTTATATGACAAGTGAGTGTCAACTTCTTTCAGTTAAAAGAATTTGTAAAATGCAAGAGGTACTGGAAATTTTTTTTTAATTACCTTCTGTAATTTTACCACTTAGATTTGGTTGCTGTTAACATTTTTGCATATTTCCTTTTCAGTCTTTTTATGCTTATTTTTTCCTTGCATGATGAAATAAAAATTGCATATATCTATGTAAATTTTATTAAAATTTTTTTCATTAAGTATCTTTATGTAAAAATATTTTTACCCAAGTAAGGGAAGTCTTAAATGTATTCTTTTTTTCTGTCAAGGTTACAATATTTATCTCAGATAACATGCAGTAGTCATGCTTAATAACTGCTACTGTGGGCAGAACTTTTTCTAAAGGTGTCTTGTTTGAAGTATATTTATTATTTGTAGGATTTAGATCCTATTGCTTATTGAAGAAAGGCTTTATTATTTGGGGTGTGTGTTGTCATCAGATATGGAAGATGTAACACATCTCTGGTGTATGAGTGGATGTACTTTTTAAAAAGATTTTCTTGTCTGGTGTAATACCGCCCATACACAGTGATATACCTTCCCATCCCACCTTACCCTCACCTGTCCCCAACTCAAAAATAGTCTTTATACTAGGGCTATCTATATAGGTTAACTACTTTTTGATCTTGACATCACAAAGTTTCAGGCTATTTGTAGTTTTTCTGTTGGTATTTCTTTAGTAAAATATAGAATTTGGTGAAATGATTTGCTGCTATAACAAAAGGGACCTCCCCCCCCCATTTCAAGACAGTTGACTTTAGTTCATTAGCATTTCAGACTACAAGTTCTTGCTTAAACCAGTTTTTTTCTTCTTTGGCTTTATGTTCTAAAATGTATTAATGAGGTCTCTGTTTCTGTTTCTAATGGCATATAAAGTGAGATATTGAGTTAGATTGTATACATTTTCATAAAGTTAGTATAAAAAAATAGTTAGGAAAGTCTAATGTAGGTATGGGGTTTGGCTTTATCATTTGGTTTTATTTGAATCTTTATTTTTATATTGCAAATGTATATACCACAAAGCATCCTTTATTACTTTTGAATATTTACTAAAGTTTTTTCTTTGACCAACTCTTGTAGTTTACAGATTTCTGTAATTACTGCCTTGCTTTCCCTAGAGTCTTTTCCAGGAGGGATTGATTATTGATCATTCACAGTGTCGCTGTCTGTCATAAAAATACAGACATAAATCCACATCCACCTCCAGCACACAAAATATAAAATCCAGTATAGGGTAGAATTTCACTTCAGGTAGTGTCTTCTGGTTACCTTTCTGGTGGTGTTTTTATTTTACAAATCCACTTTCTCCTTTTCCATTGCTCCTTTGAATTAGGAATTTTATTTTATGGATGTTGTCTGGTGTTCTAGAAATAGGATTGTGATAGGTGGATTAGTGAGAATAACAGCAAAATGTTGGTAAAACTTTGCTGTGTTATAAAATTGTGGGAAAGAAGATCAAATCTCTAAACCTCTAGGTTTGATTGCTTGGGACTTGTTTTATTATTTCTACAGGTGTAAAGATCTTGTATTTGTATGAATTCAGATCAAGCCAAGTAATCTAAAAATTGCATAACAATTTAGTCATCAGTCTGTAGTTTGGTTTTTACTGGAAAGAAGACTGGTGTTGGGGCCACCCTTAATTAAAGAAGGAACTGAGCTGTATGAGAGTTCTTCCTCTGTTGTCTCATCATTCTAATGCAACTGGACCCTAGTCATTGCCTTTTATCAGTCCAGAGTATGATGGCAGAGCAAAGTGAGGCAAACATTTCTTTTTTTTTTTTTAAAGATTTTATTTATTTGACAGAGAGACAGCCAGCGAGAGAGGGAACACAAGCAGGGGGAGTGGGAGAGGAAGAAGCAGGCTCCCAGCGGAGGAGCCTGATGTGGGGCTCCATCCCAGAACACCAGGATCACGCCCTGAGCCGAAGGCAGACGCTTAACGACTGAGCCACCCAGGCGCCCCGAGGCAAACATTTCTACTACCAGCAATTGTGGAGTAGACCAGTCTGGCAGTAAATGTTAAATGTTTGTCCCACTTCTGTTTCTCGGGCCTTTCCATGATTTTGAGAAGAGTTATTACAGGATGGGTGACAGAGACTAGACTGATAGTGATGAAATGAAGGTTAACAGGTTGTTGCCATTAGCATTTTGTTTTGGGATTTGTGTGTGTGCGTGTGTGTGTGTATGTGCAGGTATCATTCTCTACCTTACTGAGCCTCCTGGCTCCACTGTGCTTTTAGAAGGGGTGAGGGGGTGGTGGAATTGTGGTTTATTAGCAACTGTGATGGTAAACTGGCAGAGGAAGGAAGAATGGCATGCAGAAAATCGCCAGAGGTCAGTCAGGTGTGAAGTGGCCCCAAAGGAGGGAGGTAAAGACTGCCCTGGCCATTTATGTAGGCAGTGTCCAGCACATACCTGTTCACATGATACAATGTGTCTAACTTGAGATTTTGATACTCAAAGTACAGTGTTGTAGATTTGGGGTTGCTTGTTTATACGTATATCCACATTTTCATATGCATGGTTACAAAGACTGAGAAAAATCTAGTTAACCAATATTTAGTAGCAGTCTGGTTTTATATGATAATTATTCCTTGGGAACATTATCCAGCAGAATACTTGTTGATGACGAAGGAAGTGTGATAATGTTAAAACATCACAACACTTTGATTATTTTGATAAAATGTTCAAGAAACAAAATATTCCTTTTGTAGCTTACTCTTAAGTTGCTACTTTATAACTTTGTCTAATGAACTGTAGCTTGGTCTCATACAAGGTACTGTGAACATGTTACTCATGGTTCTTTCCCTCCACAGTGGTTTATGTATCAGCTGTATTTGGGCACAAAGAAGAAATAGCATGAATACATTTTTTTTTACATGTCTGTAGTTAAGGCCCACTCTGGGATTTATTGAATTCTGAGAGGTAGTGTTACTAGTGCTTAAAAGCACTAGCAGACTCCCCGCAGCCAGACTCCCTGGGTTGGTGCACCCTCACCTGTCCTGTGGGCGCTATAACTTTAGGCAAGTTCCTCCACTTCACTGTGACATACACCATATCTTAGAAAACTGTAGGGGATTAAATTAGTTACTACATCTAGAGTGCTCAGAGCAGGGCCTGGCACATACCAAGTGCTGGACATAGTAAGCTTTGTGATGGTGCTGATGCCAGACTGTTTCAGGGGAGAAGAAAGGTGAGAATTCTAGAGACCCTCTGGTTGGAATGGTTCTTTCTGCACAGACCCACCATTACTAGAGCAGTGAGTGAGGAACCTTGAGCTGTAACTGGTAGGGCTTTCTTTGAAGTAGAGTCGTCTGCTCAGGATCGGATGACTTAGTGGCCATGGGACTGATCCTAGAGCCTGCCTCTCTTCATTCTTTATCTAGTTTGCTTGAAAGAAATGAAGTTTTATACTTTATGCAGTAATTCTTTTTTGAACCTTTACACTAACATTTACAAAGATTGTTTTCACATATTAAATGCTCTTTGGCACATAATCCTTTTTTAAAGGTGTTTATTCATCTTTATTATTGTGATGTAGCTGGCAAGTTTCTTAGGGGTTGTTGTATGAAGTTAAAGGTTGAAATAGACAAAGAACCAAAACAGATTGAAAGGGAAAATTACCATTTGAGTACCATGGAGTGTTGGACAGACCTCTAAGTTAGGTAGTATTGTCCTCTAGCATCATTCCAGATGGGACATGAAAGTGAACGGCCTTGTCCCAAGGTCACACAGGCATTGCACAGTTGAGCTGGGATTTTGAACCCAGATTTGCCTCACTTCAAAATGTGTGCTCCCTGGAATACGGTATCAAGTTTTATTTTGCTTTATAGGGTCTTGATTTTTTGCTGACCATTTTTGATTCAGTACTTCAGAACTAAGCTTTGTAAATAAAGCTTAATGAGGATTTTAGTAGATTTCCAGACAGTAACCACGTTATAGGACAAAATGAGATGGTTGGTTCTACATGCCTGGTGGTTTAGAGTCGTAATTTGATTAGTAGTTTCTAGTTTTAGTTAGCCCAGTGGGTAGTGTTTATTTTTCATAGTAGTCTTGTAGAGAAGATGGGAGGCCTTTGTTACAGTGGGCAACACAGAAGCCTGTGAATTGGAAGGCCTAGGCTGGGTCCTGACTCAGTGACTAATCATTTCACTCTAGGCAAGTCACTCCACCTCTTTGGGCTTCATTCATGCCATTATTATGCTAAGGGGACCAGAATGAAAATCCCTGGCCTTTTTTGCTCTTATTTTCAGTGATCCTGTGTGTAGACTTTCTGACTTGTCTTTTTTCCCCTTGTACTAGGTACCTCTCCTTTTGCCGGTGTCCTTTAAGTCCGTTTCTTTATGAGGGCTTTATGGCATGTAACCATGCTTTAACAACTGTTCTCTTCTGGTTGGCCAGGTGCCTAGTCTTAGTTCACAGTGTGGTAGCCCTCTGCTTCAGGTAATGTAACATCACAATATGTGTTTTCAAATTTTCTACTTTTGTACTTAGTAATAAATGGTTAAGAACTAAATGTTATCTGCTTGCAGAGTACAAGCTTAGGAAGTCAAGTTAATGATTAACAAATCGTCAAGCTTTACATCAGATTTCATTGTCAGCTTCTAAGTATATATGCTGTGAAGTTCTGAGAACTCTGTGTTTTGGGAAAAGGAAAAAATAGTACCAAAGGCAACAAGAGTAGAAAAGTGAAAAGAACCAAAATGTAGAATCAGATTTGAAGATGTGAAGAACATGCTTAAGGTAGTATTCTTTGGCTGTAATTGATACTTATCGTCTAATAAGGGTGGTATGCTGGTTTGGATTATAGGATCGTTTCCAGCCCAGGGTTCTATCACCGATAAGAGATGGCAGCTATTTGCCACCCCTGAGTGTTCATAACTCCTAAATATCTATTATGGATTAATTTGTTCCACAAGCAGTTTTTATAGCCCATTATGCAGAGTCCTGTTCTATATGCTAGTTGCAAAGAGTTCCTAGTCTAGGTAAACAACTCTTCCCCTCTCTGCTGGCATGTTACCAGCCAGTTCATTTACTTCTGAATTCTCCAGGCAGGGAGATGGAACTCAGGTCACTAACATGACCTTTGCAGATCTTTTGGCTGTTTATAGTCTGGTTGTATTCTCTATTCATCCTGTGCTTATGTGTGAGTTTTAGGTTTTTCTTATGTAAGTAAGTTTTGTACAATAGATTGTAATTTATTTGAATTGCAGATTTTTAAAATCTTTTTTGATATATCTTCTCTTCCCTCTTCCCCCATCTTTTTTTTTTTTTAATGATTTTTTAATATATTATGTTAGTCACCATACAGTACATCCCCGGATCCCTCTTCCCCCATCTTGTGTTTTCCGATTATAATACATTGTTTCTGTAAATGCTTATTAAATGATAGAGCTGTGTAATATTCTGATAAAACTGCTCAGCAGAGATGAAATATTAACCAAAATACCATTTTCTGCGTATTTTATTTATCTCTCCTATATTTGTGTTTATTTGAAGGTTTACATCTATAATAACTGAAGTTTATTAGGATCTCCCTTTTCCAGATAAACTCACTTAAAACATGTTTCACAAATTCTGTTTTGTAGAACATTAGTCTTATGAGAGATTAGTTGTTGATGAGAGAAGTTTCAGAATGAAATTTAAGTTTGGGAAAACACTGGGTTAAAAACTGTTAATCAGATTTTAATTTTTGGTAGTGATTGTGTTATTGTTTTTCTTCAGAGTTTGTCAGAGTTTTTAATAATGTACATTGTGGCTGTCCAGGAAGGAAATATAATGTGCAGTATTTCTCAATTTGCCAAGTTAATTTGAACACCCCCTCCCCCCAGGAAATACACAAAGTCTTGAAGGAGGGTTCTACTAGAATACAGTTTGAGAAACCTTATTTACATACTTTTTACATATCCATACATAGTATGGAATTCAAAGCATTTACTTTTTGATTGGGATGATTACTTTGGAATCCAACTAAAGTTGGAATAATTTATTTTCAGTTTTGTTAAGGAAAAGAATGAACACTTTAGATAAGTGACTTTTCAAGCCTTTTTTTTTTTCTTTTTTTAACTTCAACCCACGGTGAGAAGTTACATTTTTGATCAGTGACCCAGCACCATACGTAAACACACTATCAAAACTGAGAAAGAAGTTTCACGAAACAATACTTAGGTCTTCCTGTGTACGATCCATTTGAATACTTTTTGTCCTGCTTTATTTTTTAATGTATGTTATGAGCGACTAAAACAACGTACCTTGTAATTTGAGAAACACTGAGAGAGTACATGAATTTATAAATGCCTAAGATGCTATTGGGAAAAGCCCTGGAGAGATTGTTAAAAAACTAAAGCTCAGCATAGAGATAAGAAGAGGGGCCCTAGCGTTGGAATTCCTGCATTTAGATTCTGGTGGTGTTTTGTTGGGCGGTTGTTTAATGCCCATTCTGCCTCAGCTTTCTCATCTGTCAAATAACTAGGATAGAACCTGCACATAAAGTGGTGGTGAGAATTCAGTGAGAACTGTTTTACGTAACACGACTGATATGCTCTAAGTGCCCAGTCCATTTTAGCTTTTGTGATAACTGGAGCTCTAAGACTCTCTGCTGTACCATACACGTTTTCAAAAATATTTTAAGCCTTTGAAAGTGTTGAAGCGGCCTTCAGTGAACCTGGACTCTTTTGATCTGTAGCTAGATGTATCACTTGTTGTGATATCAGCCTTCTGGAATAGTTTTAAAATAGTTAAAAGGACCCACTTAACATTGTTTTGCCTCATTGTTGCAAATGGACTCACAATTGCTGAACTTTATGCCATATTATTGTATATTTTTAAACCATTGTCTTTTAACAATATCTTAAATTTAGAATAATCTTGCTTTAATAACGTCATCAAATGCAAGTATTTACATACCTTCATCAGTGATTAATTTAGCATTCTGATAGTTTTAATTCACTAAAAGAACAAGGCAAAGCAAAAGTTGCTATTTCTTGTTTTATGCTCATTTCTGCAGTTTTTAAATTACCCCATCCTCAGTGTTTTATATTGCTATTGGGAGTTTAATTTTGCATCCTGATCTAAGAAAAGGGACATTTAGAGGGGATTAACCATGGTGGGGGCCAGATCTAGTTTGTAGACTGTTCACTGTTGTCCTGAACATAGCTAGCCACCTCCTACATTTACGTCGCCTACTGAGGCATTGGCATTGTCTATCCCTGATTAAATGTCTCTCTGTTTGTCTCTTTTATTGCCCATTTTCCTCAGTGGGGCCTGGGGTTGCTGAAATGAAAGGTTCCGATCATCATTGTTGAGGTATACCAGTTCAGTGTTAAGGCAGCATAAGGATTCTCTACTTGTGTAAGCAAGAAACATGAAGTAAAAAGAATAAAAAATCGCTAACATAGCACATATATGTTATTTGCTGGTATAAAGTTGAAGACCCCTCTCTATCTTAACTTCATTTAATCTTGTAATAACCCTGTCTTCATTCCCATATCTTCAGGTGCGTAAAAGGAGAAAAAAGCAGCTAGGTAATTGTCCTGAAGTCAGATACCTAGATTTGAAACCCTTGTCCCGGAGTGTAACCCACCAAACTCTGTTGCTTCCACTCCACCACGAGGTACTGGAATGTAGAATCATCCTGGAACATAGGGGATTTCTGTTACAGAAACATGAGGTCAAGTTTTCTGGTCAGGATGTGTGAGATCCTAGGACACTGAGAGAATGTTCACATTACTGATTTGCTGTCAGTGACCTTTGAGGAGCTGTGAAGAGAGGGAGCTGTGCAGGAAGATTAGAGGCACTAATGGACTGTTTTTCCAAAGAAGGGAAAGGTGGAATCTACAAATCATAGAGACTGAAATTGATGTTGATTGCTGGGACATATTCCAGAAGGGAGTGAGTCCTTAGCAAAGTGTTGATTTCTAGAAGCTCCCAAATACAGTTTATTAACTACTTCCTTTTGTAATAGAATTCTACATGTCTTAGATAAGGATGTAGGCAGGATACAAGTATCTGTAAAGATTCATAATTTCATTCATACTTGAGATTATCTGAAAAATGTTCAAGTGTGTAAGTTGGAATATTTTCTAGGACTTGAAGTCATTTTGATGTTTTTACAAGATTATTTTACTTATGTTCATTGCACTAGAATATAAGCTGTATTATATGCTTTTCCTAAGTGCTATATAGCAAATTAGTCACAGATTCAATGGCCCACATCCCTGTGCCTTGCCTTCTCAAGTAGGCAAGAAGGAAGTAGAACTGGTAACCTCTTCCTGGTATGTGCACACAGCACAGTAAATACTTTCTAGCTTTGTATTGTTAAAATTATTCTTCCCTGTTCTTTAGAATTGGTCATAACCCATTTGTTTACTCAAGAGCTAGTCTTGCTCTTATTCCTCAACACTACATGGTGTGTGATTGGAAGCTGTGTTGATGGGAAGAGGGCTGGACAATAGAGTGCATTCGTTCTGCACACAAGGTAAAACTTCACGGGGGGTGGTGGTGAGGGTGAGGCAAGGAAGACAGAGGAGTCTGCTTAGCATAGTATATACTGTATACAAACACCCCATAGGTATATGGAAAGGGCCAAACTGTCTGTAACAGAGGCTTTGTTGTTGTTGAAAGGAGGAAGGAATAAGAAATAGAAGGAGCAAGACAGAGAACATCCAGAAAGAATTGACCAGAGAAAACTGAGTCTAAATGAGCGTGTTATGTACAACTTTGGAAGATCTAATGATAAGAGTAGAACTGGTTGCTTTTCAGAACTGTCTTAAGAAGTGGAGCACTTGTGGGGCACCTGGGTGGCTCAGTTGATTAAGCATCTGGCTCTTGGTTTCAGCTCAGGTTGTGATCTCAGGGTTGTGAGATTGAGCCCCGTGTGGGGCTCCAAGCTCAGCATAGCGTCTGCTTCTCTCTCTCTGTCAAATAAATTTTTAAAAAAAGAAGTGGAGCACTTGAATAGATTATTAATCATGGAATGTATTAGATACAGATTATAGGCCATGGCCTAACAACCAAAAAAGTGAGTGGAGCTCTGGACCTGGATGATACAGAAATTACAAGTTCTCTTTAAAAATTTAAAGAGACTTTTTCAGTAAATGACTTCATTTATTCTAGATCCTAGAATACCAAAAGATAACAAAGTCATGTTTCAAAACTAGCGAACACCCTTAGAAACCTGATAGCCTGGTGATGGGTAGTAGGGAGGGCACGTATTGCATGGTGCACTGGGTGTTATACGCAACTAATGAAGCATCAAACTTTACATCGGAATCTGGGGATGTACTGTATGGTGATTAACACAATATAATAAAATAAAATTAAAAAAAAAAAAACCTGATAGAATATAAGAACAGCAACCTGATAAGACGTTACAAAGGAAGAATACTATGTTTCAGCTTCATTTATGGAGGCAGTCATGAAAATTCTAAGTAAAACATCAGCAAATAATTAAATAGGAAATTCTCTTAATTAAAGAGGGCAAATAACATGTAACACTTGGTATTTACTGTGTGCCTGGCATTGTTCTAATTATCTCAATCCTCCCAACAAAAAGGTTGTTATTAGCATTATTATTACCCTCATTTTACAGATGATGGAATTTAGATGAAGAGGTAAAATAATCTACCCCAGGATAAAGTCACAGAGCCTGGGGTTTCAGACCCTTGGGGTCTCGCAGCAGTGCATATGGTCCCCTCATGCTGTACCATCTCAGTATGTGCCAAGATAACAATGCTGATTTACCAGTTCTTGATTAATGAGCTCTTTAAAAGCTGGTAGGAGATAAGAGTATGTGCCTTGGGGCGCCTGGGTGGCACAGCGGTTAAGCTTCTGCCTTCGGCTCAGGGCGTGATCCCGGCGTTCTGGGATCGAGCCCCACGTCAGGCTTCTCCGATGGGAGCCTGCTTCTTCCTCTCCCACTCCCCCTGCTTGTGTTCCCTCTCTCGCTGGCTGGCTCTATCTCTGTCGAATAAACAAATAAAAATCTTTAAAAAAAAAAAAAAAGAGTATGTGCCTTAAACCAACAGCAACAGCCTACCAATGGGAAAACTGGTAGAATTCCCCCTTGAAATAAGAAAGTGACATAGGTATGCCCGATAACACTTCTGATATTCGATACCATCCTGGCCAGTACAAGAAAACATCAAATAAAATGTATAATTGTTAGGGGGGAAAATAGCAATATGTGCAGATGTTACAATCTTAAACCTAGGAAAACCAACAGAGTCAACTAAAAAACTGAAAGTAAGAGTTCACTAAGATAGCCATATACCACATATAGATATTTAAAAATTGGTAGCATTTTTTTCTTTCTAGCAATATTCAGTTATAAAAATATTAGAAGAAAAATCTCATTATACAAAAAATGAAACACCTCAGGTGGGGAGGATCTATATGAAATAGTTTGGGATCTCTATGAAGAAAACTAGAAACTTAATTGAGTGGAAAAAAGACCTAAGTAAGAATGGAGAGTTACCATGTTCTTTTTTTTTTAAGATTTTATTTATTTACATGAAACGAACATCTTAAGAACCTGGATATATACTGAGGCAAAATATTTCCCAGAAAGGCCAAATGGGCAGTAAATGGAATTGCCTTATCCCCCTCTTAATGCATCCCTACTAATATAAGCATTACCACCTAAAAAAAAAACCCCAAAACCCAAAAAAACCTCTATTTAACATCCCCATTGTTATTTGTATTTTATTTAGCAACTACCTGAATTCACTGTTCATTTATCCAGTGTTTTAGCCTTTGACATGTTTGAAAAACAGTATGCTTCAAGGGCTAAGAGGATAAGCTCTTATCAGACCCAGGTTTGAACCCCAGTTTTGCCATTTAGAAGAGGTATATACCAAAACCCTTCAGCAAAACATTTACCTTCTTTATTATAAAATTACAGTGTGACTTAAAAATCTAACATAATAAAACATCCAGGTTAGCATTTACTAATAAATAGTAGTTGCTAGTTTGTATGAGCTTTGGTTATACTGAACTAAATATTAACCCTTTGTCTATCATCATGTAAAATTTTTTCCATCTGTTTTTCTCAGGTTTTTTTTTTCCTTTTGATCACTTGATAGCAATGGAAATAAGCCTGCTTCCTCATCCAAAGGTCTGACAAATATTCATATAAATGTTCTTCTAATTTATGTTTTAAAACTCATTCTTTCATCAAATTAATTTTCATAAAGAGTAACTTACTTAACAAAATTGATTTTCCCAAAGAATAGATAACCAATTATCTAAAAATCCGCTAAATAATCCTTCCTCTTTTCCCAGTGATGTGTGATCTCACTCATGTAGTAGGCACATACATACTTTTTACTGAGCTTCCTAAGTTAACTTTTAAAAAATCTGACTTTATTCCTGGCCAACAGTACGCTAACTTAGGAAATTTTCTTGCTTCCTAACATTCATTCAGTCTTCACATTCAAGAACACGGTAACTCTATGGGGCCCCTGGGTGGCTTAGTCGTTAAGCTTCCGCCTTTGGCTCAGCACGTGATCCCAGGGTCCCTGGATCGAGCCCCGCATCAGGCTCCCTGTTCTGCTGGGAGCCTGCTTCTTCCTCTCCCACTCCCCCTGCTTGTGTTCCCTCTCTCGCTGGCTGTCTCTATCTCTGTCAAATAAATAAAAAATCTTTAAAAAAAAATAAAAATTAAAAATAAAAATTAAAAAAATAAAACTCCTGTGTGCCCACAAACACACTCTCTCACTGTTGATTTTCCTTTAGTATCCTACCTTGTGGCAACTATATGAAGATCGCTCCTGTTTTCTAGGGGCATACACGAAATGTGCTTTTTGTAATTTTCAAATACAAGGATACGTAAGTTAGGGTAAAACAGCGAGGGTGAGGCAGGGAAACAGAGGGGCGGGAGTACAGTGAGGTGGGGGGGAGCTCACACTGAGATATACTGGGCCCTTGCAGAAGTTATATCAGCCTGTTCTGATCCCTTCAGCCGCGAGAGCACGGTGGGATGAATCAGAATCATATTTCGCCTTGTAGGGGTATTGGCAACTTGTTGACGACCTGGCCTGGAGCAAAGAGTATTTGATATGAAGTGAAGAGTTACAGTTACTCTGTGACACAGGCATATTCCTCTATAAACCCAGTGAATTGTAGATGTTAAATGATTTGAAATATCAATATTGCCAGGAGAGACTTACTTTCATCACCACTAATAAATATTTATGTATAGGTGACTCTGCTAGGCTCTGCTCTAAGTGGAGGGTGCTTTGCCCTTAATCAGAGGAAATGAAATAGCAAAGTTGGCTTGTCATGGTTGGGGGGGGGGATAGCCACAGTTTAGTAGGGGTGACCTAAAGCCCTGTTTGCCAGGGAAAGTCCCACTTTATGTATGCCTCTTGTCCCTGCGTAATAATTCATCGCATCCCCCGGTCGTTCCCCAAATTGTCCTGGTTAGGATGATAAATTATGTCATCTAACATTTAGCCATTGTGAAACTAGCTGTTTCTTGACCCTCTCCCCTCAGTTTTTGATCTTTTCAGGCACAAGGCTGTTTGTCAGATCCTCAAGTAGCTTGATTTTGAGGCACTAGTTCTAGAGCCCTAGCAGCTGCCTGGTCCCTCTGGAACCAAGAGGATTTTTCACTAGATTGCCTTGACTTTTCTCTCTGAATGAGATCTGTGATGTTCTAACTCTGAAATGTTCTGCTTTGCCTCAAGTCAGACGCTGAGACTCCCTAAATGTAAACACCTTGTTTTTGCCCAGATTCCCTCTTCCACCCTCCGTCCACTTCTCAGGAACTACTAAAGAGGAAGAGAAGGTATGGCATGCTAGTTGTTAAGTGGTTGTTCTTGGGTGCCATAAAACTTCAAGGAGGTGATACACCACTATTCGTACACTTGTATTTATGTAATTTTTTAATCTTTATACTTTATTTTCCATATTTCTTCCAAGTTTTAGAGCAGCGGTATCCAAAGGGAAAAGTCAGGAGTTTCACAAGATCATCTTGAGAGTTCAGTGTAGGATGGCTAGGGAGAAAATGGCATTTAATTTGCGTTTGCTTGAATAATCTCTAACTTTATTCTCAATTTGTGAGATTAAACAGACACGCCTATTTTCACATTGTTATTTTTTTCCTGTTTCTTTCTCTGTCATTTAATGACACATTTCAGATCTTCAGCTCCAAATGAAGGTATGTAGGGTACATACAAGAATAAAAGACAGTGCCAGTGTCAGCGTCCACGAGGCAGGTTTGACCCTTTAAAAGGTTAAGCGGGAAAATGTCTGAGTTCTGCCATTGTTACAGTTGCCTTTCTGGGACACGGGACTGAAGCAGGGATAGCTTGCAGGTAGCCTCCGTGTTACTTGGAAGTCTTGTTTTTCCAACAAGGTGGGGATTTAGTGAAAGCTTATCTCTGGAGGAGTCAAACACTGAAAGTGTGGGAAAGGGCAGCAGTGCATCTGGGTCTTCCCCAACAGTCGGAACCAGGACCACAGACTCCATTATAATTATCCATGTGCTACTGCATTTCTCTGCTTACTCATACTCTCTGTGCACACCAGCCTTTTCCACCTGATAGAAAGCCTGGCCGCCTGCATTCCGTAAATGTGCTTTCCTGGAGCTTCAGTCCTACAATAGTGACTTTAAGGAGAGATCTACCTTCCCCTCTAGGTTAATTTGCTAGGGCCAGCAGGAGTGTGGTTCTTACAGGACTGTGGCACCTCCCACTGTAGCTATGTTAATGGTTGGGGGGGGGAACAGTTGCCAGGAGCCAATTCTGGGGGGCAACGTAGAATAACCCTACAACCTTCCCAACTTTGAGGATTGTTGGGGTGGTTCTCCTCCTGTCTGATTTGTTTAGGTGTCCAAAAATAAGTTCAGATGAACCTCTGGGTTATTTGCCCTGAGGCCACATATTCCTCCCTATTTTCATTTTGTCCTTTATCTCTCACTTTGGCCTGAAAAGCAGGCTACTTTGTAGCTCGTCTGCCCATAGATACCCTCAAGGCCCAGAGGAGTCTAAAGGACTGGATCACAGAAATCTCAAAGGAATTCCACCCCTGACTAAAAGCTGTTGGGCTGATAGTCACTCAGCAATCCCAGAAATACGCAAGGAGGGATTGGAATGTTTGCTACCCAGGGGTGGAATGTTCTGTTTTGTTAATCTGCTTTTAGTCTAAAGTACCAGTATTTGATTGGGTGGCATTTTGGTTTCTCATCATTTGTAGTTTGTTAACATTTGCCTTGTGCTCTTTGCCTGTCACCCTCCCACCCCACCCTTTCCCCAACTCATATTCTTACTGCTTTTTCAAATTTCTGAGAAGAGATTGGAATAGAATATAGAATAGAATTTTTCAAGCACAATTCAGCCACTTTAATTTATGAATGGTATTTTTTACACTAGTTGAATGGAATACATTTCATGTAACTGATTAAAAAGCATTTTTCTCTAGGGGCGCCTGGGTGGCTCAGTCGTTAAGCGTCTGCCTTCGGCTTGGGGACTAAGTAGGCCTTGGGCACTGGAGTAGGAGCTGCTTGAAACAGAGTCATGCTGACCGCCTCTCACGTTACAGAGGAGGCCAGGGCCATTGTTACCACAGGTTAGAATTATTTGACTGAAGAAAAATGATAGAAATGCCTTATTTTACTGTACCCCATACATGTTAATTGCCTTGATCCACTTTCCCTGTTTGACTTAATTTAGTAATCTCTCCGAGACGGAATGTCCCCTTAGTAGGGTCACCCATTTTCACCTAACAGGAGAATTGATCATGCAGTATTTAACAAATATATCATGGTGGTAAGGTTAAAAGCCATACCCTCGTGCTAAAATTAGCTGTTCTTTCATGTTCGTTGCTTTCCGGTTGAGGGAAATGGAAAAAGTTAGGGTTATGTTTCCTTCTCTTTTCTTCCCCCTTATGTCCCCTCCCCCTCTCCCCACCTCACCCCAAAGAATTACATAAGGAGCAAAGGAAAAATAAGGAAAAGCAAAAAGAATGATTCCCAGGGCAGGGTAAGGACACAAATAAGTGCATGTCTTTGACACTAGCTAGTTGGGGGCCATACCTGTGGCTCTGAGTTGTAGTGGCCAGAAGAAGAAGAAAACAGGAACAGTCGCAAGGCTGTTCATGAGATAAAAAACAATTCAGCCACTTAGGAGAAATGTAATCTTTCCGATGGAGACCCTATGGATCCTTTATTAATATGGGCTCTGAGTCCTCAGTACATTTCTGTCAATTCTCTACAGTACCTGTGAAAGTTAAGTACCCGAGTTCAAGTTTAAGCTATCTTAGTATAAAAACATAGAGAATAATATTAGGCCTGAGTGCAGTTCAGTTAAATCATTACTTTTCTGACGTTCTGGAGCTTTGGAAGTGGCCCTCTGTAAATTGTTCCCGCCACTGAACTTTTTATTAAAATTGGGTACCAGAGAAGTCCAAAGTTAGAATTCTCTAGTAACCATTCTGCTTTAACAGCTAGCTGAGTGGCCAGCAGCACCCATATCAGCCTTTGAAAATTAAAGAGCTTAGCCAGGACTTGATTTCAAATCTAGTTGTATAAATTGACTTGGAGTCCAGGTCAGTATTTTCCTCAAAAAAATAGTTGTGTGTTCAACATGGCAGACATGTTTAATGTCATGATGTAGTAGTTTAAAATTTTTTGTTGAATTTCCGACACCGAAGTGCAGTATAAAAAACTGATAGGAATGAGGTATTTGGGCTCAAGAGATGGACCCTCCCCTGGTTTCCTTGGACCTCAGAGCAAGGTTTCAAAGCTGCTGTCAGATTCATGGCTAATGTCACTTTAGTCTGGAAAAATTTCAAAGCCTGCATCATCAATCTGCCACTGGAACAAGCTCGCCCTCTGCACCCCCCCGGCCCACAGGAGCACCTGTGGGAAGCCTAGTTTTCTTTAACATTAACTTCCTATTTGAACCACTAAGATTCTGACAGGTTGGCAATATGGTTAGCAGTAATCCATTTAGGAAACAAAGTTAAAAGCCAAGAAGGTAGATTTGTAAGGCCTGTGTAGAAATAATCTTCGTATTTTTTTTTTTTTGCAGATTATAGAGCACTTTCACAAATATTACAGTCACCACATTCACTTGAGTTAGTAGATTCTTTTGCTGAAATAGTAAAGGAAACATGGAATCCCATATTCAGAACTTTTATAGAAGAAAATATGTTTTCAGTGTTAAGTAATTGCATCGGTTGTAGCTCTTTCTGACTATTTTGGAGCCTCTACCTAAACCTTAACTTTTCGGACTTCTTTGGATATAAGATGTTTTTGTTGTGTATTTTAGATACAGCTTTCAGATTAAAAAGGAAGCATTCCATTGTGACTGTACTGTGATGTCATTACTCACCTGGAAAGCACTACTCCATCAAGTGTGGAATGTTCTTTGGGCAATAAAAGAAGGCATGTGATTATTCTGTAAACAGCCCTTGAGTTTACAGTGAGTTTTTTTTACCTTCTGCCTTCCTCTTCACTTGATACTTTATTACCCACCAGAGCTTGATAAAATTACAAAATAATTTTTGTTTTCTCACCATAATTCAGATTGTTGCATAAAGCTCTCCAGTCAATTGTAATACATTTTCTGACTGTTATCCAAATTTATCCTGTCTACAAAACCCAGCTCAAGAAGCATCTCCTCAGTTGAAGTCTGAGGTCCTCGGCACACTGTGCTGTGTCTGTCCTCTGAACTTGCTCCTCATATCACTGATTTGGGTTTTTTCATACAGGTTCTTGTGGCATGCGTTAGTCTCCATAGATTTCAGTCTTTCTGTGCGTGTGCCTTGTCTCCCCAGTTGTATTCAAAGGCCTGGAACAACAACTAGTGAATGTGTACCATAGGGGTGAGGGGTGGAAAGGATGTGTTGACTGGCTAGGAGAAATCCTCTTTGAGTAAAATGTTTTACACAATCCTCTAAAAGGCCCTGGAACTTTGTGTGCTGTGACTCTAAATACTTCTGCTGGAAAAGCCTATTTACACTAAATACCACTATACGGTGGCCTCTGAGCAGTTTAAAAAGGAAACAGACCTTCAAATCTCCAACTATGGTGCTTCAGCTCAGGCTGGTTTTGTGGCATGTTTGTGCTTTCATGGGCATTTGGCCAGAACAGAAATAGCAGTGCTGGACCTTGAAAGAAAGTGATTTTCTAGGTTTATATCTGATCCTCTCGATATAAGTTTGAAGGTTGTAAATTTTCTTTTTTTTTTTTTTTAAAGATTTTATTTATTTGAGAGACCGCGTGCTCACATACGCATGGGGGGAGAGGGGCAGAGGAAGAGGGAGAGAGACAATCCCAAGCAGACTTCTCGCTGAGCATGGAGCCCAACATGGAGCTTGATCCCACGACCCTGAGATCATGACTTGAGCCAAAATCAAAAGTCAGACAGTCAACCAACTGAGCCACACAGACACCCCTGAAGGTTGTAAATTTTCAAAAGGAAATTGTTTTTTCAAAATATGGTTCTTCATCAGAATAACTAAAAAGAAAAAATAAAAATCATTTCACCACTCTCAGGTGTACCCTTTTAGAACCACAGCATTTCTTTTACTTTTTCAATCTATCTTGACACAAAAATAATTTTCTAAAAGGGTTTTTTTTTTTCATATTTGAACTTTGTTTCCAATTTTCTCACTTGCTTACAGTTCCAGTTTTGAATTACACATTCTTTTTAGGGAATTACCATCTTTTTAAAAGAGAAGGATTGGCTATTTGCTTTTGTTATTTAGTATAAAACATGAGTGAAACCATGATGTTTGCCCATGATCATGTGGACTGTGTTTACACAACTCTGCCGCAAAGTGAGCAGTAAATTTAACTAGAAGAAAAATGGATATATGATTTCATGCTTGAAGCCTGATGGTTTCACATTTTAAAATGTGGACATTGATTAACCTTTTGTATTATTAAAATACAGTATTGATTTGTAAAGAAGTAGTTGTGAAGTTCACATTTTCTGGAACTAAATCTAAAACTATAACAGTGTCGCTCTTAATTCCTTAAGGCCATCTGTAAATGAATCCATGTAGATAAAATTAAAGATGGCACATCATATTGATAAAAGGCCTTTAACATATTGATGAAATCAGTTAATTATTCATGTATTACAGATGTTTTTCAATAAGGCTTTATAGTATGTAACTGTAATTTCAAGTCTTAAACTAAGTCATAAAATCTTTTTGCCTTATGATAATTGGAAAAGTTCAACATTGTGAATAAGTTAGCTGTCATTAGTAAAAGAGCTACTCAGATTGATTCTGAGTCCGTTTTACAAACTGCAGGTTCCATCCTATCAGTTGTTTGTGAAATCAGCGTAGCAGCACCATGTTAGCATTTTAAGAGGGAGGAAGGGAATAGGGGCCTAGGATAGAATAGAATAGAAAAGATCACTGTAATTTTAGTTGGTAAGGATAAGTACTGATTGGTGGTACTGTGTGTGTGTGTGTGTGTGTGTGTGTGTGTGTGTGTGTGAGATACTTAATTTTTATGTATGAATATATGTGTGTCATAAGGTCAGAAATCTGTAAGCTGTCACTGCTAGTGGTAATGCAGTTAGGTGGCCTAGTGGCCTTGTAGTCGTTTAAATGGCTGTACACACAATACAGTTTGATGGCATGCTTTAATTGGAAAGCTTCAGTATTTGTACTGTTAACAGGGAGTAAAGGAAGACCTGTGTGACTTGCTGATCAGATTCATAGTTGACAGGAATCTGGTAGGGAAAGCTAATAAGACACTGGATAATAGACATAAGATCCAAGAAAAAATTTGAAATGCCCTACTGTAAACTGAATCTAAAATAGAAGCAATTTAATAGGAATAGTTGTTCAGTCCTGCAGTTATGTCCCAAAATGCAGAAGTAAACAACAGGTGAAGATGTGGCTCCCTATAGCACACGTGTAGAAGGCTTACGTCAATTAAACTGCTCAGTAAAAAGCAGCCATGTTTGTGACTATCAAAGTTCTTGATGGAGTCTAAGACTACATTTATGAAATATACAAATGAGTAGTCTTGGCTGGTCAGATCACATATAGAATACAGGATTCAGTTTGAAACACTACACTCTTAAGGACAGTGACAAGCTGGAATGCCTGGAGAATAACGGGGAGTCCTCTGAGTCAGCTCCCCCACGGTTCATCTTTATCTGAACAGAACCCAAATTGGATAAATTGTATAGGAATTTGGTTACCAACTATGCTCAGTGTAGTGCAGATTGAAGGTGGATCCATGGCTTTTGCACACTCACAGCTCACAGGCTAGTGTGGTGATGGTAATTTACATAATAACATGACTGAGTAGGCTCTTCGTAAGCTTTGAGTTTCTTCTACACGAATCTCTCACGTTCCTCTTACCCTAGTCCTGGATGCGTCAGTGCTTAGGACATGAGGAGACATGTCTACTGCAAGATATTCCTACCTGATGCTCACTGAAATTGCTACCGCGGTTTGATGGCATGTTGTCAGTTTACTTCTAATCCTAGTGTTTGCCTCTGGCTTGCTTAGATTGGGATAAAGTCTAGGAACAAGAAATTGGTCGTATCATGTTGGAATCCATGTCTAAAAGGCATGTCTATAGATTCATTTTAAAAATATTCTCAAATCATACACCTATAATTTTGAAAAATGTAGCAAATTTAGTATTTAACATTGTACTTATTTAACATGTTAAATTTTAGTAGCCATATATGAAGAATGTATTCTGTGCTGCCCCCCTTCCAAATAACTTAGTTAGTGATTAACTGGAGAAAGGTCATGGATTCATGTTATAGTGGATTTCTTGATTGACTTTCCCACAACTAAGCAGCCTTAAACTGGATAATATAGTGAGGTTTATTAAATTAGATTCTCTTAGAACATTATTTCAGAAAAGGATATTCATTGTTTAATTGTAAATAATGTCTGATACCGATAAATAGGAAGTCTTGCATTCATATTCAGCATGTAGTCACAAGCCCAGTAGAAAATCTGGAATTCAGGGGCACCTGAGTGGCACAGCGGTTAAGCACCTGCCTTCGGCTCAGGGTGCGATCCCGGCGTTATGGGATCGAGCCCCACATCAGGCTCCTCTGCTATGAGCCTGCTTCTTCCTCTCCCACTCCCCCTGCTTGTGTTCCCGCTCTCGCTAGCTCTCTCTATCTCTGTCAAATAAATAAATAAAATCTTTTAAAAAAAAATCTGGAATTCATAAAGAAAAAGGTTACCGATAAAGCTATAAGAAGGTGATCTCTACATTAAGTTTAAGAAGTTGAAATGCAAATGGCGAAGTAGGACAACATATTTGCAAAAAAACAACAGCCAAAGAGATAATATTCATAATTATACAGTATCCTACAAATCAGTAAGAAGACATACTCCAAACCCAGTAGACTAATAGGCAGTAGAGACGTACAATTTTACTAAGGAAATGCAGGTGGAAAATAGGCATGAAAATATGTTCATTGTTACCAGTGATCAGCAATTCAAATTAAAAAAAAGAATTGCAAGGATGAGAAGGGTAGGGAGAGGAGGAGATCAAGAAAATAGCATTTTTTTTTCTGACAGGCAGAAATCAAAAAGATTTCTAGAGCCTACTGTTGGTTAGCTGGTGCACTGTTGATGGCAGTGTAAATTGGCTTACGCTTTCGGTACAAGTTAAGAATCTTCATGTTTTGACTCTCGGACTGCTTCCTTACCTGAGTCACTCAGAATCTCCTTGGCTTCTTTTACTGTGGTGTCTGGCATCCAGAACTGCACAGAACATCTGTGGTCTTTTTGTGGCCAGAGCAGCCCGTTGATTGGTCATTCTTCATGAGAAATTGCTCTGTAAGGTGGGCAGGTCAGGGATCATTTCTTTGGTGTTTATAAAGATGAAGAACTGACACTTACGTTCAGTGACGTCCTGAGTCAGATACATCTGGCTGATAGAAGACAAGGAGTTTATCTTCACTCGTTTTTATGACTTCCAGGGACAACTGGCCTGGTAGTTTAACACAAAGTAAAGCTGGGCAGATCCTGCACAGAAGGGAAGGGACATCGGGTCACCCATTAGAGATAAGACCCAAAGCTGTGAACTGATTATTTCTGCTGAAGAAGTTATAAAACAGCCCGTCCTTTGGAGAAATGCTGCAGTGACCCCCTGCTGACTCAGAAAAGAACTGTGTTGATCCAACAATCTCAGCTATGTAGCGTGTATTTAAAAGACATTGTCAGAGGTGCATTTTGCGTGGAATTATTGATATAAAATACTAAGTTTTGCCAAACTGTGTTCATACAGAAAGTTGAAACATGAAAACATGGACCTTAATTTTTTAAATTCAACTTTAAGCTAATTTAGAATTTGATATTCATTTAGTCACAACTAGAAGAAAAACATTTTTAAGAGTACTCCTGTTCATGGCTTCTTGCTTTAATCCTGAGCAAGCCACCTTTTAAATGACATTTGAAAACTGCTGCTGGGACCAATCCTCAACTGGGGTAAAGAGCAAATATATGTATAAAGAGCACACTTTCTTCTGCAGAAGTGAAGT
This sequence comes from Ailuropoda melanoleuca, assembly GCF_002007445.2. Classification (NCBI taxonomy): domain Eukaryota; kingdom Metazoa; phylum Chordata; class Mammalia; order Carnivora; family Ursidae; genus Ailuropoda; species Ailuropoda melanoleuca. Next base: position 190,746,883 of record NC_048219.1, read on the forward strand.
TAGTACCTGTGTGTGTGTATTGAAGTCATGGAGCTCTGATCCATGATACATTCTTAACTCCTAAGAGTTACTTAGCTGTGTGTTCAGTTTAGTTAAAGTACTTCCAACTCTGTCTTTAAAGTAAATTGTAGAACTGTTTGAGTAGGTGTTTATATATGTTGCACCTTGCTCCAGAATGGATTTAAGGTAGCTTGAAATATTCTCTTGTACCAAATTATCATAACTTTAGTCTTGAAAGTCCATAATGACTGCATGGCACACTTAAATTACCACAGTAAAACTTTACACTAGTAATACGATTCTCTCGGTAAGTGTTTGAGATTTAACATGAGGTTCCTGTTTATAAAATTAACACATAGCTTTTTTTTTTTTTAATACAAGCTGGTACTTTAAAACAAGTTCTTGTAAAATTACTCTTGTCTATAAATCATTTACTGAAGCAAAGGCCTCTCCTGTAAGCATGCATCTCTTGCTTTGTTGCTCAAATATGGAATAAACTCTATCATTGGAGATATTTTATAACCATTCATAATTTGACATTCTCATGTTTAGTGTGAATGAAAGAAACTCTCAAGGATTAACAGAAAGCCAGTTTTAGAAGAACACAAAAGTGAAATTATTTCTAAACATCACTTTTACTAAGCCCATTTCAGTAAGTACTCATTCTGTAATTCACTTAAAACAAAAGGATGGAGAAGCTCAGGGTCACTCAGACCTCTACGTGTGTTTGGGAGTCTTACTGGAAGCTAGAAAGGTGTACACAGTTTTCATAGTCTAGCTCTCTATGTAGTGCATTTCTGATGTTTAATAGAAAAGGAATTTCAGTTGTCAGTAATGAGCAGTAAAAATCCTTTCCAAAGTGTGTGAAACAGAGGTATGGGCCGATTTTTGTTTTGTGTGTTTTTGGTGGGTAGGGGTATTCTTTTCATATTTATTTAACTCAGTAATTTTAGAAATTGATCAAAATTTTAAAAATCAATATTTTTTCAAAAGTCACTTAGTGAACATTTATTTCTCGATACTCTGATAATACTGTTATGTTGTATGTTTTTGTAATACTTGATCTGTATGTAAGACGAAAAGACAGATAAATACAAAGAGAGTTTGGAGGTAAGAGACTTGCCTTTAATCCTGATCCACACTCATTATGGGACCTCAGGGCCAGCCTTTTCTGTGAATCTAAAGATGTATAGGAAGTATTTACCACAGGAGTTCAAGAAGGTAGGAAGGGATAGTTTCATGGATAGAAAGTGTTTGTAGTAAGAATACAAAAACACTAGTTTAAAGGAATATAAGCACCCCCATGTTTATTGCAACAGTATTTACAATAACCAAATTACGGAAGCAGCCCAGGTGTCCCTCAATAGATGAATGGATAAAGAAGATGTGGCATCTATATACAATGGAATATTACTTAGCCGTAAAAAAGAACGAAATCTTCCATTTGCAACAACATGGGTGGAGCTAGAGAGTATAATGCTAAGTGAAATAAGCCAGTCAGAGAAAGACAAATACCATGTGATTTCACTCATATGTGGAATTTAAGAAACAAAACAAATGAACAAAGAAAAACAGAGAGAGACAAACCAAAAAATAGACTCTTAACTGTAGAGAACCAGCAGATGGTTACCAGAGGGGAGGTGGGTGGGGAAATGGGTGAAATAGGTGAAGGGGATTAAGAGGACACTTATTTTGAAAAATACACAAAACTGTTGAATCGCTGTATTGTACACCTGAAACTACCATAACACTGCGTGTTAACTAAACTAAAAAAAAAAAAACAAACCTGTAGACATTGGATTAGAGAATATACATCATAGTATAATGCACAAGTGATCGATACTGTTAAGTTCATTCTAGTTTAACATTAATAAAAGCAGTCCACGTGAAAGAAGTTGTGAAGATCCAATAGAGGATAGTTCTACAAATTGTGCCTCGGTCTTGGGAACCCAGCAGAATTCCATGTTGGTTAACTACCTGAATCCATCGCACTTTAATCAGAATTTTGCCATGTTTATATTCTTGGCCCAAACAGCATACAGATGGACAAATTGGAGCTACTCAGCAAGTAGGGGTCCAGCTTTGTGCATAGCAGCAGGTAAATTATAGGTGCTTTCCTCAGATTTCCTGCTCACTTCACCTACAAAACCATTTAGGTGGTGGCCCCTAGCCCCTTCCTGGCTGGGTTTCAAATTAAAACTTTCTAGTCAACTCCTGTTTGTTTATGTATCAGTCATTTCTGTGGCCTTCTTTGTTTTTGTTTTGAGAAGTGTTTTTCAGTGCCCATCAATAAATGTATCTGGAGTCTTGTACAAAGCGTATAACATAATGGCTAATACTCAGTCATCCGTCCTCCCCCCCCCCCGCCCCCCACCGCAGGACTCCCTGAGTCGTTGGGGGTGATACATATGTAAATAACAATAGCACAGCATCATCAAGGTTTTAAAAGCTTAGGAGTGTGAGGAGGGAGGTGACTTGCACTGTAGGGTCTTCCTGGAGGGCCTGGCATTTAGACATGGGGTGGAGATGGGCTGGGTTTTGTACAAGTAGAGAAGGGTGCTCCCAAGGAGGGGCCACCCATGGTGGTATTGCTGTAGTTTTCCAAGAATTATTTCCAGGAGGGGCACTGGAAGTCAGCTATTGAAGGACTTGTCCATGTACTTATTCCTGTGTAGATGTGCTTCCTCTTCCTATCTGCTGTAAACAGAAAAATTTGTTTATGATAAACTACAGTGGACAAAATGAACACGTGTAGATTGGAACAGTGAAGAGAGAGAGCTGTGAGGCTCGGTAGAGGAGAATGGGTTGTTTTTATGTCAGGAACATGGATTAAGGTAGTCTTTTGTAGTTACCCATAAATTTAACTTGACATTTTGGCAAATAAGGGGACAAAGCAAAGTGCAGAAGACATACCAGTTAAAAGAAACATACCAGTTCTTCAGAATAGGAACTTTTCCTTATTACTAATTTTTTTAATTATGAAAATGTTCAAGCATATACAAAGAGACTAATATAATGAATTTCCAGCTTCAACAGTTGTTAATAATTTGCTAGCCTTGTTTCGTCTATTCCCCCCTCCCCACCTTACTCTGAGGGGCATTAGGATATTTCAAAGCAAATCCCAAATTACTTATATGTCTAAGGGCATTTTTTTCTTTCCTACTATAGTCCATTGTAATACCTGACAAAATTAAGAGTGATTCCTTGATTATCTGTCCAGTGTATAATTTTTCTGATTCCTAGGATATCTTTTTGACAGTTGGTTTATTTGTTTTGTTTTGTTTTGTTTTTTAAGATTTTATTTATTCGTTCGACAGAGAGAGAGACAGCCAGCGAGAAAGGGAATACAAGCTGGGGGCGTGGGAGAGGAAGAAGCAGGCTCCCAGCGGAGGAGCCTGACGCGGGGCTCGATCCCAGAACGCAGGGATCACGCCCTGAGCCAAGGCAGATGCTTGACGACTGAGCCACCCAGGCGCCCCAGACAGTTGGTTTATTTGAATGAGGGTCCAGAGAAGATCCATACATTTGACTATGTCTTGTGGGTCTCTTAATATTCTCTGCTCCTCACCCCACCCTGCCTTGTGCTATTTAATTTGTTGGAGAAACCCAGTTATTTGATTTGTCCCTTGTTCTGGGCTTGACTTACTGCTTCCTAGTGATGTTGTTTAAATTGTTCTTTATCCCTGGTTTCCTATAGACTGGGGGCTCTAGAAACTTGATTAGATTCAGAATTTTTGTTTTATAGTGGAGGAAAGGAGATCAAATATTTATAGATGGAGTTTTGTATTTCCTGTTGCATTATATCGTGAGACAGATTGATGTCTGGTTGTCCTATTTTTAGCAATAGATCAGTGTCTTCCAAGTTGTCAGTTCCAGTGTATCCACTGTGAAGTTCTCCATCACCCTTTTACCTAGGATTTTAATGGCCATTGATGATTGTTGCCTAGATCCTAGATTCATCAGGGATTACAAAATGGTAATTTTCTGCTTTTCTTCCTATGTTTATTAGCTATGTGAATCTTTACTATAAAGAATTTTTCCTTGTCACCTATTTGGTTACCCTCAAATGCAGGCTATATAGAAAAGACAGGATAAATGTGCTGTTCCCTTCCTTTATTTACCAATTTGTGGAATATTGAGTTGTTGCTCTCACAAACTCCAAACTTCATGCATTTTAATGTTTTACTTATTAACGATATTAAATATACTTATTAATAAATATGTAATAATTTATATATTATGTATATGCAAATGTTTAATTTGTGTGTCAATTCATTGTGGTTATTTTTCTTTTTTATGCCCAAATCGTGTCTCTTAGGCCTGTGGGAGCCTTTCAGAGTGACTCCTGTGTCTTTTTTGTCATGAACCTATTCATCTTTGCTTCCTGAAGTAATTAACATGTCCCAGGCTCATCTTGTTTGTATATTTCATGCTCCTGCCTGGAGACCTGGTTCCTTTTATGAGAAACGATCATGTATTAATTTTTAAAAATAACTCTTTTATCAAGAAAAAACAGTATTACAAGCGCATTGTAAATACTTAACCTTAAAAATTTGGTGTACAACTCATATTCTCACTACCTGTTACTAATCTTTGGTATTTCTTTCTCTTAGCATATGTATCTGCACATGTAGATCACACATGGGATTACTTTATACACATACACAGTATGTATATATATTTGTACTTTTGTGTCTAAAGTGTTTTCAGTTAAGAAGAATTGTGGGCATTTTTTCATGTCAGTGGAAATCTTCAGAAGCATTTATTTTAGATGACCTTACGGTGTTCATTTATATTTGCTGAAGATTTTTGTTGTTTTCTCCATTTTCCACTTTTGAAAATAATAATTTAGTTGCCATCATGGCACATAAATCTTAAAGAATTAAAGAAGCAGGTCAAAGAACCAGAGAGAAACATTTTTAAGCCTACTGTTATGTAATGAACATATTCATTATAATATGAAAGATACTGGATAACCTAATAGTGCATAGGAGTTGTTTGAAGTCCCAGCTCTTCCACTTTACTAACTAGCTTCATGATATTTGAACAAATTATCCAGTATTTTTGAGTCTTAGTTTACTCGTCTATAGAACAGAAAAAAAATAAAACTTCTCTTAGGAATGAAGGATCAAGAGACTTCCACTCTTTCCTTGAGGATCAAAAGAAATAGTTCATTCATTCTACAGATATTCTACAAGTATGTACCAGGTACTCTTCCAGTTTCTGGGTCTGCAACAATGAATGAGTGAAACCAGTGAGTCCTTGTTTTCATAGGACTTTTTTAACCGAAAGGAGCAGATAGACATATGTCAGTTTATGGTGATAAGTGCTGGGAGAGCCTTGAAGCAAGATAAGGAGATGAGACTGGGGGAGAGGTGCTATTTTGGAAACAGTGGTCTGGGAAGGCCCTATTGATAGGGTGTCATTTGAATGGAAGTGTGAGTAAAATGAGGGAAAGAGCCATGGTGATTTGAGCTAAGAGCTCTCCATAAACAGTATGGGGAATGTACTTAGGCCTGGCCCAGGAATTCAAGCCAGAGAGTGTGCCTCAAGTCTAGCGTGTAAGAGATGAAAACAGAGGAGTGGATCCCGAGGAGCCTTAAGTGCCTTGGTCAGGAGTTTGGATTTTATTCTGAATGAAATGGGAAGTCATCAGGGGAGGTATTGAACAGAGAAGTGAACAGTGCTTTGTAATCTGTGAAGTGTCATATGAGCGATCTTATTTTAATTACTGCCACTGTTAACCACTACTACAGCCCTCTGGTTTGCCATCTAGGCTGTACAAGAGTGTCAGTTTGACTCCTGCAAAGTATCCAGTGTTGAACATCCTTGGCCCCTGGAAGTCTAGTCAAGGTATATTAATTGCAAAAGTCACTCCAAAGTCTTGCATCTCTTGGGCACTTAATTTTGGTTTTGACATAATGATGAGCTATGTATTTGGTGGCTTTGGTAATTAACCGAAGGTTCAGTTGCTTCTTCAAGCTATTCATGCTTTATTTTAATGGACCTAAGTCACTGCATCTTATTTACAACTAAGAAGGGCATGTATCCTTTCCATCCAAAAGCCGAGTCAAAACTTTTAAGATGAAGGCTTAAAAAGAAAAACAAGATCACTCATTTTATATTGCCATTCAGTCTGTGTAGATGCCTTTTCTCTTTCTTTTTTTTTTTTTTTCCCATTTTTCATTCTGGAAATAGTCACAAATCAGATTTTAGAAGGAAAAAACCCCGCATAACTATCCTATATTACTATTTTTTCAGATTTGACCTTATGCAGATGCTGCGCTAAACACATTTCAACATATGTAATTTAATTCTCAGGCTAAGTTGTGAGGTAGCTATCGTTTTTCTCATTTTAGAGTTGAGGAAAAGGGGCTTAGAAAACTCTAAGTAGGGGCACCTGGGTGGCTCAGTCGTTAAATATCTGCCTTCGGCTCAGGTCATGATCCCAGCATTCTGGGATCAAGCCCCGCATTGGACTCCCTGCTCAGCGGGAAGCCTGCTTCTCCCTCTTCCACCCCCCTGCTTGTGTTCCCTCTCTCACTGCCTCTCTCTGTGTCAAATAAATAAAATAAATAAAATCTTAAAAAAAAAAAAAGTCTAAGTAAGCTAAGACATGGTGAGATCAGGATTTGAACTCAGGTTATCTTTAAAGCCATGTAATTAACCACTGTGCTTTCTGTAATTGCCCTCCACAACTGTTTGGATAGTCTAGCACCTCACACAATATCTGGCATATTGTGTATATTCGGTATTTGTTTGAATTCAAGAACATCAGCCCCAGAAGCAGGACATTAGGCCTCAGAGCCAGCTATCTAAAAATGGGTTCAGGTGTGTACTACATTTCACACTTTCCATGACTGCTTAATTAAGTACTTTAATAGTCTTTGTAACAGTCTTCTTATTTATGTGGGGGTTTTTGTTGTTTGTAGTTTTTGCTTTGACCACAAAGTTTATGAGTCAGATCTAACATATGTTAGTGTTGAGTCCTATGAACTTAACTGTCTAGGAATGTGTTGTCATTCAGCACTTTTCCTTATTGTCTCTACACACTTACACCCACATCCATGCACACCAGAGTGTTGCCTTCCTTAGAGCAGGCACCCTTGAGGCCTTTAGTTTTTTGGCATATAGTGAGTGTGTCGTTAGTATGTGAATGGTTGAATGTCCTAATGAGTGGCTTATGGACCATTTGACTACTTTTCAGTATTTATCAGTACATAGGTGAGTAGAATTAGTTACAGTTAGGAGGGGGTTGCACAAGCCAGAAGCAACCAGATTGCCTAGGAAGGGCAGTGCCCAGCAGTGCTCACTCTAATGATGTTAGACTTTTATTTTCCCCGTGGGTGTTCTGTATGTTCTCCAGGACTTTTTGGGGTGGAGCTTTGTGCTCTTAGGAGTATTCACATAACAGAGCAGTAATTTGCAGTTTTTGTTCTTTGTAAGATATTAAGTGACCATTCCTAGTATCATCTGGTCTCCTTCTGTTTTGAAGAAGAGAGCAGACTCCCAGTACAAAAGACCACAGTTACAGAGCAAGTAATGAAAAGGAGAATGTATACCAAACTGTTAATATCTGTTGTCTCTATAGGCTTTGCCTGTGACTTTCACTGTCTACCTTGTGTCATCCTTTAATGTTCGAAATTTGCATAATGAATAATGACACCATTTCTTAGAAACTAGAAATTTAACTCTCAGTGATAGACGTAGGTGCAGAAGTAGATAGAAGGACTTTCATTATTCTGACCCCCAGCCCAATTTCCCCCTCTCACCCCCAAGGATATAGAAGCTTGCTGAAGGCCTTGCTTATGTGAACAACAGCACAAAAAGTGTTTCTGCTTTTTTGGGTTTCTTGGTGATTTCAGTGGTCCCGATCATGTGACCCAAATTTCTCCAAAACATCCCTTAAGGGTGATACGGGTCCCCTTTACAACCACTGCCCTATGCGGAGGGTAGTGAAGGTCTACATTCGGTGTCTGTAGCATAGAGAGATTGAGAAAATAGAACTGACTGAAATTGTGAACTGATTATATATGGAAGTGGAAAGAGTCTGGTATGATGACCAGGGTTTGTGACTGGATGAACAATGGATTCATTCTCTGTGAACTAGAACTTAAAAAAAGAAGTAGGACTTGGGGATGAGGTTTGAGTTGCCTGGAGGACATTGATAGAGAGCAGTAGTTGGAGATGAAGGCCAATTGGTTGGGGCAGGAGGCGGATTTCAGATTATTGAAACCATGGGTAGGGGCGCCTGGGTGACTCATCCGAGTCAGTCAAGCATCTGGCTCTTGGTTTTGGCTTAGGTCATGATCTCGCTGTTGTGGGATTGAGCCCCACATTGGGCTCGGCGCTCAGCACAGAGTCTGCTACGGATTCTCTCAGTCTGCCTCCCACTTATGCACATGTGCTCTCTCTCTCAGATATATAAATTCTTTTTAAAAAAAAGAAAAGAAAAGAAAGAAACCATGGGTAGATGAGATCACTTAGAATATAGAGTAAGAACACAGCCAAGTGTGGAACCCGGAAGGACATCAATGTTGGAGCAAAGATGAGTCATTGAATTGAATGCAGAAAGAAAGGGCATTTGGAGAGAAAGGAAAACAGCTAAGGAAGAGCAGTGCATGGCAGCTAAGGGGTGTGCAGTGCTCAGTATTCACGCAGATTTCTTTCATGCGGCTTTAGCATGCACTTCCATAAATGTTGGTTTTCATATGAAACTAGTATATTTAATTATTCGTCACCCCCACCATCCACCCAGTCCCTCAAATTTTCAAGTTAAATTTCCTGTCCAAGGCTTCTTTATCTTTGGGATTCAAACATACAGCATGGTTCACCATCAGGAGCAAGCTTACCTCTAGTTTGAGAATTGTAGGTATGGGTTTCCATAGCCCTCTAGAATCCTAACAGTGGCTGTTTTTCTCCCAATTGCATTAATAATTTTGTCTCAGCCCAAAGAATCCTGCTGAGGTATATTATGAACCAAAAAAACTTTTTTTGATGGGATGGAGGAAATTGGTTGTATTTGAAAGCTAAATGGATTTTTTTCATTATAATATATATTTTTGTCCTTTCACAAACTCCAGTTACGTCCAAAACAGAGTTTAGGCAGTTTTAAAACAGTATTAAGAAATAGTTTGAATATACGGAAAAGTTGAGTAACAATGAAAACCCACATACCCACCATCTAGATTTAAAAATTAAGATTTTTACCATATTTGCAAACGTGGTACTCTGGCTTAGAAATAGTTGGCATATTCTGGGAACAGAAAGGACATCAGTGTGGCTGGATCTCTGTGATAAAGGCCGGGGCACTGGGCCATGACTTGGAAATGGGTAAAGCCTTAGGACAGCCATGGTAGGAATTTGAATTTTATTATAAGGGCAGTGCAGAATTATTGAAGGGCCTTCATTAGTGGGCTTTTGTTACTAATCCCTAAAACTCCGTCAAATACTTGTAATGAAATATTGCTGATGGTAAAGAAGGAAAGGGGGAACCGGGAAAGGCAGGCAGGTCATTATGGTGAAAGGTGTCTTTTAACATCTTAATCCTTGTTTACCATTGCTACTTCAGCCTGGGTATCTCCGTACCCTCGGGATTGTCAGTTCCAAAACTCAGACATACGCCTGAGTATGTTTCACATCCTTCAAGGATCTTGCTGAGGAGTGTGCACTTCTTGTTTTGAGTACTTGTTACTAATTGTATTTCCTCAAAGTACAGTCTTACTAGTTTATATGTTCTGCAAAATTTTGGCTGCATAGTATACTAATTAAAAGGAATGATTGTGTCATGCTTCCTCTTTCCCTCACAGAAGCACTTTATATGGGTTCTCTTCGACAGCTGTACTCTTTCTGCTATGACGAGTATTTGGGTTATGGTAGAACCTTTTAAAACCCCCTTTGCCCTGGAAAGTCACTTCTTCCACCATTGAGCCAGAGCTGAAAATATCTCTGTTGCATAGCACCATAACACTTCCTGCAAAATACCATTAAACATTCCCACCCTCCACCCAGCATTGATTCGTAGCATCGTTGCAATTATTTGCAGAGTACAAATGGGAAAGATTGTATTTTCAGAGGATTTATCGTGATTGTGAATTCACTGTGTTTATGGAAAAGCAACCTGCATTACCCCCTCAAAAATAAAAAGTAATGGGAAAGAATGATCCAGAATTTGTAGATGTCTATGTCTGTGAACATAGCTTGTGTACCTAGCCAGGTAATCAGATAATGTAATAGCCTTGGGATAACTCAGCTATAATTGATCTGAACTTCCCATCATAGAAAACATATTTAGATACAATTTTATGCATCTTTGGATTTTGAGAACCTGTGTTTGAGGACATTTCTCTTTGATCCTGTGATCAAGCAGATTTACAAGCTGATAGAAAGATGATCTTTGGGTGTAAAGATTGGTCAGAACATATATCAAAACATGTCAAGAAATAACACACTGGTTCATGATTTAATTGTAGGCTTAACATTAGTGTTAATTTGCATGCTATTTCCCCCTGTATGTTTATAAACAGATATGCAGGTCACTGTATCTCAAACTTAAGAGAAAAAAACTTTCAAATACTTCATTCAAGTGAAGTCTTAGACAAAGTTCAAAAGAACTGTTAATGATGCTGTGCATGGAGATATTTAATGTTGACATGGGGAAAAAACTTTGGCAGAGGTAGGCAGTGGGCCCCAGGGACAGTTAAATGTAGGAGTTTGGAAGTCACGGTTTGAAAACCACTAACCTAAGTGACCTGTAAGATTCTTCTCAAAAACGTTATCTTTTGGTATCTTACATGAGGTTGTTTAATGTCTGTGAACATAACTTCTTTCAGTTTATTTAGTAAAAGTAATTATAAGTTCTGACACGTTCCCAAGTTACTTCCATTGTTTGTCTTGTTTGTAACTTTGTTTTTTCATGGTGACTTCTTGGAATAGTTGATGTCCTCCTTTTACATGATGTAATATTGTGGTTTATGTGGTTGAAATATTGTTTTCTGCTACCCACAAAAAATTAAGAACTTCCAGAAGCTCATTATCCCCAGGGTCTTATCCAATGAGTTCCTTCGTAGGAGATAGTCTTACCCAGGCAGAAAGAGTACACATTGAACCTGTCACTTAAGGAACTTGAGGATCTGCTGGGAGATTTGCCCAAGGCTCGGTCCAAGATTCTCTCCAACTCTGAGACCCTAACAGACTGAAGAGAAGGAGGTGTGTGCCCAGTGGGCGCTTGGGAGGAAACAGTGTAAACACTGGCCAAGGTGCATCTGGAGAGACCTAGAGAGTGAGCCTGTTGCTAGTGCTGTTTGGCTGAGCTCCTTACCTAGCTTTTTGCCTCAGTTTCCTCAACTGTAAAATACAGGTATCTGTTAATTAGAGATTATAGTGTGGTGATTAAGGACACTTTGGATCAAGACAGACCTGAGCTGATTTTATTGCTTAGTACCTTGAGTCAGTTTCTTGACCTCATTAAAGTTCGCTTGTAAATGGGAGTAATAATGTCCCTCAGAGAATTGTTTAAAAAGATCCCATAAGATGAGGAATTAAAGTGCTTAGTGTGGGCCTGGCAGTACTAGTTGCCCTGCTCATCAGCACCAGCATGTTCCCCCTCAAATGGGTGGTTAGGAGAGCAGGTGATAAAAAAGGTATTTTGAAAAGTACAAAGTGTTCTGTCATTCTAAGATATCTCTGCATTATCATTTCCCTTGTATATTTGTGGGTTTCCCAGTTCATGCTCATTTTGAAAGTCTTGTCATAAAATGACTTTCTCAAACACTGATTTTCTTCCCACATTAGGATTTAAAAAGTATGTCTTCTGTTGACCCCACTTTTTCTCACTTGTGCCTTGTGCTGTGTCTGCAGGTAAAGTAGGCAGAGCGCAGCGAGGCGCCTGTCGCTGCCGCCATGCCGTTCCCGTTCGGGAAGTCTCACAAATCTCCAGCAGACATTGTGAAGAACCTGAAGGAGAGCATGGCCGTTCTGGAAAAGCAAGACATTTCTGACAAAAAAGCAGAAAAGGTATGAATTTGGCTTTATTTTATATTTTCAATCTTTTGATTAGGAGCAAATGTAAGGCAGAGTATGAGGTGATTTTAAAAGATCAATAAATCCCAATTTGGGATTTTTAAAGTAGAATCCTAAAGTGGTATTTGCTGCTGCTTAAATGCCACATGCTTTCTTCTGTACTGCCATCTAGCAGATCGATTTCTAACTTTTTCCTCGGTTTTTCATTTCAGGTTTTCAAATTTATTTAAATTTGGGGCTTTTTTGTTTTGTTTTGTTTTTGTTTTTGTTTTGTTTTCATCGTTGATGTGGTTTATCTGATTCCTGAAATCACTGTTGCCTCTCTTCTTGGAGAGGCACCTCTCCCGGTTTCCTTTCCTCCTTTCCGTGTTCCCTTTATCCATGACGAGTATCTCCCTCTACACAGTCACCATAGTCTAAAACTTGGCTTTCATCCCAATCTGTCTCCTTCTTTAAGTTGTGATCTTTCATGAAATAATATCAACCCCTACTTCCCCCTTTATGAATTGATCCTGACTTCCGTTCCCACTTGATGAAGACCCTCATGACCTTTCTTAAGGACCTTAGCAGTAGCTTAGTCCTTAATACTCTTTCTAAAATACCTCCCCTTCTTTAAACCTTCCGTGCAGACTCCTGCCATGGCACACAAGACCCTTCATGACCTGGTCTCTGCTTCTCTAGGTGATTTTCAGCCCTTCTTCCCCTTGTTCTATGTGCTCTAACAATCTCAGGTGGCCTCTGTTTGTTAGAGCAGCTAAAGCAAATAATCACCTATACTGTTTTTAATGCCTTTGTCTTGTTCACCCCCTCCGTTTCCACCTCAGCCCCATTCATCTTTCAGAACCACTTTATACCTTTCTTTTTCCTAGATCGCTTCCCAGAGTACTCCCTTTCCTACTTCACCCTTGCCTCCTAAAACAAATCTCTACCTTTTGGCCACCTCCTTTGGAAATGCCAGCACTGCCACCATCTTGAACATGATTTTATTTGTGTCGGGTTTTTGTCTCCCTTAGAACATTAGCTCTTTGACCCATGTATTATTTCTGGTCCACTTGTGCCCTCCACAGTACCTGACTCCCATGGGCTGGATACCTACTATTGTTTGAATGAGCACTCATTGGAATGACATTTTCCACCCTGTTGTTTATTTTAAAAGGTTGTTTCCTGTCTTGGGTTATTGAATATTAGACTGCTTAACATCTTTTTAAGTCTAAGACTCTGTGGTTTACCTGTGTTCCTGTGAAGAAAAGAAATTCATATTCATGGGATTAAGATTTGTGACAGGCTATTCAGTTAGTAGATCTTGCATGAAAGTTCTAGATAGTTTCTCGAAGTCCCATAGTAAGATATAGGTAAATGTTAATGATATGATAAAACTTTTTTTAAAAAAGTCTGGTGTAACAGATAATAACTAGATTCTCATCTTTGTGTTTGCATTCAGCCTGCTGTCATATGTTATTTTGGTTGAAGTATATAAAGAAAATCTGGCCTCATACAGATGTATAGGTGGGAAAGGGAGGTGTATTTTAAGAAAAGCCTTTCAGATAATTTTGAATATTTTTTTATACCAAACCAAAATTCAACAATTGATAGTTCCTTGGTTGTAACAGAATCTGAAAGTATGTGAATAAGCTTTTCATACTCTGCATTTTGAAAAGATCTTTTATCCATGCATGATTTTGTAACATTCATTGATCATTTACAAAGTATTGGATCACTGGCATATACACATCTTCTAAATGCTGACACATTATACAATGTAAAAAATTCACATTTTTAAGTATTAGCACTAATCCCATCAGAAAAGTCTAAGTATTGGAAAGTGGTCGGACTTGTGCATGTTGCATTCAAAATTGAAATTTGGTAACAAATACTATTGGGTGTTTTCCCTAAAAGTGACGGATTTACTTCATTCATTTTCAAGAATATGTCTGCCAGATATCCAAGCCTGAATGATTTGTCAGTTTTCTTTCAAGTAAAAATGATTTGCCATTAAAAAAGTGGCTTGGGGGCGCCTGGGTGGCACAGCGGTTAAGCGTCTGCCTTCAGCTCAGGGCGTGATCCCGGCGTTGTGGGATCGAGCCCCANGTCAGTTTTCTTTCAAGTAAAAATGATTTGCCATTAAAAAAGTGGCTTGTTTAGCTCATAGCTCAAACAATCATACAAGTACTTTTCCTTAAGATAGCCAGTTATACTTCAGTAAGGGACAGAAAGTGTTTTATGCACACTCCCCATTTATCACACCAAATGTTAAAAAGACGTATGTGTACTCAAAGATCAAAATTTATNAAAATAAATGGATAAAATCTTTAAAAAAAAATAAAAAAAAAAAATAAAAAAAAAAAGTGGCTTGTTTAGCTCATAGCTCAAACAATCATACAAGTACTTTTCCTTAAGATAGCCAGTTATACTTCAGTAAGGGACAGAAAGTGTTTTATGCACACTCCCCATTTATCACACCAAATGTTAAAAAGACGTATGTGTACTCAAAGATCAAAATTTATAATAAAATGAATATTTTGTTCCTGCTTCCTCATGACATTCTTAAGTGAAACTGACTTTTTTTTGTTCTTAAGTGAGTGCATGATGATGAAGATGACAGTGATGGCTAGTACAGTTTCCTGTCCATGTCTTGACTCAGTCTAGGGGGTCAGTGCCATCAGTGCAAATGGCAGTATAGCAGAAAAAGGCAAATAATGTGTTGGTATTGATTGAAAATAGTTTTGACCTCATGGTCCCCTTGAAAGGGTCTTAAAGGTCCCCAGAGGTCCACGCTTTAAAATCTATGGTAGTTAACAGAAGGTGTATGTGTGTATAGGTGGGTTGCGTTGGGTAAGGGGAGTATCCTAATTTAGATGGGTTATATGAGGAAGCCTCATTGAGGAGGTGGCATTGAAGATGAGTTCTATAATTACAGAAAGCCAAGTTTAAGGTTGCCCGTGTGGCTCAGTTGGTTAAACGTCAGGCTCTTGGTTTCGGCTCAGGTCATGATCTCAGGGTTGTGGAATCAAGCCCCACTCTCTCATGCTCTCTCTCTTTCCCCCAAATAAATAAATAAATCTTTAGAAAGCAAGTTTAGTCTCTATTGGAATCCATATCATCTACTTTACTAAATCAGTGGTTTTCAACCGGGGCAATTTCCCGTTTATGGGACATTTGGCAGTGTCTAGAGACATCATTGGTTTTAACGCTGGAGAGAGGGCTGCAACTGGCATCTAGTTAGTAAAGGCCAGAGATGCTGCTAAACATGGGACAGCCCCCCACAGCAAGGAATTACCTGGCCCAAAATGTCAGTAGCACTGAGGTTGAGAACTCATGTTTTAAACCTTAGCAAAAATAGACTTCCGGTTATTAGGATAAACAAAGCAAAGAAAAACAGTTGAATTTATGAAAAATAAATTTCCCAAAGGAAAGGGACAACTCCAAAAGGCAATCCATGCAAATTACTTGTTCTAAAATAGATTAAGAAGGGGCGCCTGGGTGGCACAGCGGTTAAGCGTCTGCCTTCAGCTCAGGGCGTGATCCCGGCGTTATGGGATCGAGCCCCACGTCAGGCTCCTCAGCTATGAGCCTGCTTCTTCCTCTCCCACTCCCCCTGCTTGTGTTCCCTCTCTCGCTGGCTGTCTCTATCTCTAATAAATAAATAAAAAATCTTTAAAAAAAAAATAAAAATAAAATAGATTAAGAAGAGGGAGGAGGACCCTGAAATTTCTGATCACCTTGTTATCAAGATGCAAAAGGAAGTAGCAACTGATGCAGATGGTGAAGAGGGAACTGAGACCTAAAAAACGATGGAAAGATGAAAATCTGATCACTCAATTAAAAACCATGAAAAACAGCTTTGACCTCATACTTAAGACTGAAAACTTGAGGGTAGTCCCATTAAAACCAGAGTGCTTGCTATGACTTACTGAGCATTGTTCTGGAAATTTAGCCAGTGCATAAAGAAATGATTTAGAAATAAAAAATACAGCTGCTGCAAGTAAATAAGGAAAATTACATTGTTGAGATATTCATATATCTGTATAAAACACAAGTAAACCAATGTGAAAATGGGAGTTCACAAGGGCAGCTAAATCAGTAGAAAATTTTAGCATCCCTAAATACCAATCAGAACTATCTAGAAATTGTAATTTTTAAAGAAAGTATTTCATTTATAATAGCAACAAAAAAATGTAAGATGTCTGGGAATACTTTCATCAGGCAGTATAAAGAACCTATTTGAAGAAAACTGTAAAACCTTGTTCAGAGGCACCAAAGAATACCTACCTGGTCCATGTTTTCAGCTGGCAAATAGTTAAGATGCCATTTCTTATCAAATTAATTTTTAAGCTTACAGCAATTCAGATCACAGTAGGATCTTTTTGTAACTTAAAAAATTATTCTGAAGTTCTAGAAAAATAAATAAAATAGCTACAGAGTTGTGGCAGGTTTGAAAGAATATAAATTCTACTTTATTTTGAAGCAGAACACACACTTCACACATCCACTCACAGTCTTTGCAACCATAGTTTATAAAACTCGGTCCTTCTTGCTTTTCAGGCCAAAAGTCTTGCGTCATCCATGAGTCCTTTCACATTTCCTAAATTCATTTCATGAGCAAATCCATTCACTTTATCTGGGGGGAAATATTTAAAAGCCAGAATCTAACCATGTCTCCCATTTTGCTAGTTACCACTCTGGTCTGAGATACCGTTATCTCTGCTGTGGATTACTACAGTATCCTTTTAACTGGTCTCTCTTTCCTCCCTCTATAGTGGTTCTTCCAAACAGGAGTCAAATAATATTTCCCTTAGAGTAAAAGTCACAGTCCTTACAAGGGTCTGAACTAAGTTCTACAGGCCAAATCCTTGCCTTAGGCCTGTTTTTGTAAGGCTTGTGAACTAAGAATGGTTTTTTACATTTTTAAAGGAGTGGTTTAAAAAGCAAAGAAGAATATGCAACAGAGATCTTAATGTGGCCTGCGAAGCTTAAGATACTTACTGTCTACCCTTTAGCAGAAAAATATATGATGACCCTTACCCTGGACAGTCAGGCCTGTGGTTTCAGTGGTCCCTTCCCCAGGTGATTCCTCCACACACACATTGGCTTCCTTGGCTTCCTTTCTTCATACACTCCAGTCATGCTTTTGCCTTTAAGCCTTTGCATTTGGATGTTTCTTTTGCCTAGAATGTTCTACCTCAGCTCTCTGCTTGGCTTACTCCCTTATCACCTTCAAGTCTTTGCTCAAATGTCACTTTTCACCCAACCCCCTATTCAGAATGCAACTCTTCTCTCTGGCATTCCTGTTCCTCTTGATCTTGCTCTATTTTCCTTTGTAGCACTTAACATTTTTAATATACTAATGATGTTTGTTTATTCTTTCTTCCCCCTGTTAGACTATAAACCTTCCAAAGACAGAGCTCAATAACTATTTGCATTTATTGAAAGCACAGTTAACTTGAAATGCTGTTACCTTGTGGCTCTTCTGAACTCTTAATTCCTACTGAATAGGATAAAACAGGTATTACTGAGAGTATGTAACAATTTGTATTTTGAATTTGTGACTAATAAGGGTGTATAATAGCCAGATATCTTCTAGATTTTTATGATGTTGGCCAAGTATTGCATTGCCTTTCTGTGCTACCACACATAGAAGCAGTGAGATAAATGACCTTTCTCAAGAGATCTACCCTATTGGTCTTTAGTGTCTTCCATATAGTTTTATGTTTATTAATTATCTTCCGCTGTAGTTCAGGATGCTCAGAGGACATTTTTATTTTTATTTTTTTTTAAAGATTTTATTTATTTATTTGACAGAGATAGAGACAGCCAGTGAGAAGGGAACACAAGCAGGGGGAGGGAGAGGAAGAAGCAGGCCCATAGCGGAGGGAGCCTGATGTGGGGCTCGATCCCATAACGCCGGGATCACGCCCTGAGCCGAAGGCAGACGCTTAAGGACTGCGCCACCCAGGCGCCCCGCAGAGGACATTTTTAATGATTGGATGAATAATTATACTCAGTGGACATGATTAGTGGATCACTCAGAGCTTCTAGGCAGGGTTGTAGTGATCTGTTGTAAGATACTGCCCTCAACTCTAAGCTATTGATTTGTTGTTATTGATTTATATGAAGAGAATTAAAGGGCTTATTAGCAGAGTTTGTGAATGACAAATATTATAGAAGGATAGTACACTCTGTATGTAACTAAATCAGGCACCAGAGGAGGGTTTGTTAGCTAGGGGTGGTGGAGCAGAGGTTGAAGGAAGGGCATGTTCTTAACTGATAAAATGTAATACAGAAAAAAATATAGCTTTGTACTAGAATCTTTAAAAAAAAAATTTTTTTTAAAAACCAGAGCTAGATGCCAAAGGAAAAAATAAAACAGAGTCACTAAAAATACTTGATTAAACCAAAAGAAGGCAGAAAAAGAGGAAAAGGGGGGATATTAAAGAACAGATGGGACAAATGGAAAACAAACAGCAAGATGATAGACTCAAATATACCATATCAATAATCACATTAAATATAAATGGTCTGAATACCTCAATTAAAAGGCAGAGATCCTTAGATTGAATGAAAAAGTCCTAACTTTATGTGCCTATAAGAAATGAACTTTAAAGATAATGACACAGGGGTGCCTGGGTGGCTCAGTCACTTGAGCCTCCGACTCTTGATACCAGCTCAGTTCATGATCTTAGGGTCATGGGATTGAGCCCCACATCAGGCTTCATGCTCAGTGTGGAGTCTGCTTGGGATGCGCGCACGCTCTCTCTCTCTCTCTCTCTTTCCCTCTGCCCACCCCCCCCCCGTGCTCCTGCTTTCTAAATAAATAAATATTTCAAAAATAAATAAATAAAGATAATGGCACAATTAGGTTACCGGGATGGAAAAAGATATACCATAGTAATACTTGTAAAAAAAATAAAAAAGCTGGAGTACCTTTATTAATATCAGGCAAAAGTAGATTTCAGAGCAAAGAATATTACCAGGGATAAATCATTTCATGATAAAATATAGGTCAGTTAATCCAAGGGACATAACAATCCTAAATATTTATGCACCTAGTAACAGAGTCTTAAAGTAAAGCAAAAACATAAAATTGCAAGGTGAGTCAGTCAAATACACAATTATAATTGGAGATTTCAGTACCCCAATCTCAATACTTGGTAGAACAATTAAGTAGAAAATCAGCAAGGATTTTCTAGTAGACCAGAAAGATACGATCAACCAACTTGACCTTATTGATATTTATAGAACCCTCTATCCAACCACAGCAGAGCAGAACACTCCTACATCCTTTTGACATACGGCACATTTTTAGTAAATGTGGACCATATTTTGGGCCTTAAAAGAAGTTCCAGTACATTTAAATGGATAAATTTATATAACATATGTTCTGTGGCTACAGTAGAATTAAATTAAACTAAGTAATAGCATTGGAAAAATTCCAAAATATTGGAAACTAAACATACTTCTGAATAATTCATGGATCAAATAAATTAGAAAGTTATTTGAGTGGAATAAAAACAAAAACACAACATTGGAATTAGTGTGACGTTGCTAAAACATTAGTTGGGGAAATTTTATGGTACTAAATGCAAATATTAGAAGAAAGGTCTTAGTGCCCACCTTAAGAAACCAGAAAAAGAAGAGCAAATCAAACAGAGTAAGAAGAAACAAATAAAGATCAAAGCAGAAATCTGTTAAATAAAAATCAGGAAAAAAATCAAAAACTTGTTCTTTGAGAAGTTGAATAAAATTGATAAACTCTAGCTAGGACTGATGAGGAGAAAACACAAATCACCAGTATCATCATTGAAGGAGTTGACATCACTACAGATTCTACAGATATTAAAAAAGTAATAAGTTGCGGCGGGGGGGAGTATTGTGAACAACTTCATGCCAATGAATTTGACAACTTAGATGAAATGGGCAGATTCTTTGAAAGACATAATTTGCCCAGGCTCACTCAAGAAAAAAAATGGATAACTTTAATAGCCCTATACCCATTAAAGTAATTTGAAATTTAGTTAGTAATTTTCTCCCAAAGAAAAATGTAGGCATAGATGGTTTCACTAAAGATTTCCACCAAACATTTAAGGAAGAAATAACACAATTTCTACATAAACTTTTCCAGAAAATTTAAGAAAAAAAAATAGTTCTTAACGCATCCTGTGAGGCCAGGATTATCCTGATACCAAACCAAAGACATTACAAGAAAACTATAGACTAATATCCCTTATGAACATAGATGCACAGGTTATAAGCTAATAGGGCCATACGTCATGACCAAGTCATGTATTATTTCTAGAACCCATGGCTAGTTTAACATTCAAAAATCAATCAGTGTAATTCGTTGTATTCACAAACTACACCTCAGTAGATGAAAAGAAAGAAGAAAAAAAAAACCGATCCTGATAAAAACTCTAAGCAAATTAGGAATAGAACAACCTAACAACGGGCATCTACAAGAACCCTACAGCTGGCACTGTATACATAATGATGAAAGGCTGAATCATATATCTCCAAGATCAAGAATAAGAAAGGGGGAAAAACAAAAGAAAAGGGGATGTTCACTTTTTACCACTTCTATTCAACCTTGTTCTTGGAGTTTCTAGCCTGCGCAGGCAGGCAAGAAAAAAATAAAAGGCATGAAAAGGAAAAAGTAAAACTGTCTTTATTTGTGGATGACATGATCATCTATGTAGAAAAGCTGAAGGAATTTACAAAAAAACCTATTAGAATATTACATAAGTTCAGCAAGGTCACAGGTTACAACATCAGTATACAAAGAACAGTTGTATTTCTGTATAATAGCAATGAAAAGCCCAAAATTGAAATTGAAAAAAAATTATTTGGGATAGTATCAAAAAATATGAAATATTTAGGGATAATCTTACAAAGTGAAAGAGCTAAAACTACGAAATCTTGCTAAGAGTTGAAAGACCTAAATAAGTGAGAGATATACCTGTTCATGGGTTGGAAGATTCAACATTATTAAAATGTCGGTTCTCCCAAAATTCTGATTTGTAGATTCATGGCAATTCTAGCAGACTTTTTTGTAGAAAATAACAAACTGGCTCTGAAATTTGTATGGAAATGCAAAGGACCTACAATCAAAACAAATTGGAACAAAAACAAAGTTGGAGGATTCACACCACCTGATTTCAAGAATTCTAAAGTTACAATAATCAAAACAGTGTGGCATCGGCATAAAGAAGTACACATAGGCCAGTGGAATAGAACAGAATTAGAAATAAACCTACACGTCTATGGAAAATTTCTAACAAAGAAGCAAATGCAATTCGAAAGGGTAGTTGTTTCAGCAATTGGTGCTGAAACAATTTGATAGCCGCATATGCAAAAGAAAAAATGTTGGGCCCACAACTCATGCCGGGTACAAAATTTATCTCAAAATGGATCATACAACTAAATGTAAAACCTAAAATTATAAAGCTTCTAAAAGAAAATAGAAAATCTTTGTGACCTTGGGCTAGGAAAAAAAATTCTTAGGTATGATACCAAAAGCATACTGTATTAAAAGAAAAAATTAATAAATTGGAATTCATCAACACTAAAAATTTCTGCTCATCAAAAGACACTTAAAAGAATGAAAAAACAAGCCACAGAATGAGGGAAAATCTTTGCAAAGCGTATATCTGATAAAAGATTGCATCCAGAATATACAAAGAACTCTGAAAACCTAACAATATGAAAACAAACAATCCAGTAAAAAGTGGGCAAGAAGTCCGAATATACTCACCAAAGAAAATACACAGATAAGCACTTGAAAAGATATTAATCATTAGGGAATTGCAAAGTAAAACTGTGAGGAGATTGAACTGCACACCATTAGAATGGCAAAAATTGAAAACTCAGGCTAGACCAAATGTTGACGATTATGCAGAACATCTGGAACTGCTGGTGGGAATATAAGATGAGAAACCACTACTGAAAACAGTTCAACCATTTCTTAAAAGCTAATTTTGTATCTAGCATCCCATTCCTGGGTATTTACCCAAGAGAACAGAAGTGTATGTCCACACCAAGACTTGTACATTCATAGCAACATTATCTGTAATAGTGTAAAATAGGAAATAGTCCAAGTGTGTGAATAAACCAGTTTCAGTACATCCATAGAAAGGAATACTACTCAGCAATAAAAAAGAAGGAATTGTTGCTGTACACAACAACATGAATGAATCTCAAAATAATTATGTTGAGTGAAAGAAACCAGCCTATAAGGAGTACATAATGTATGGTTCTATTTCTGCAAAACTCTATGGATACCCATAATGACAGAAAGCAGATCAGTGGTTGCTTTGGGATTGGCAGGAATGCGGAGGGTTAGAGTGGGGTTGGCAAAGTAGGGGACTTTGGAGGACTCTTAGTGGTGATGGATATGTTTAATGTCTTGATGGGCTCATGGGTGTATACATGAGTCCAGACTTATCAAATTGTACACTTCAAAATCTGTGGTTTCTTGTATGTCAATTATAATTCAATAAAGAGAGTAAGAAAAGACTATCCATGGGTCAGCTGAGATAGAGGTGGCTTACAAACCACATACATTTGCCCTGAGAATAGATCATGTAGTGAAGCACCCAAAAGGACTATTGAAAGCCTAGGTGGCAATAATAGAAATACAGTATTTAAATTCAAAGTGATCTTTTGCTGTATATAGACCAGTCCGTACTTGAATGTGTTGAGAGAGGAGTGACCAGCTGTCACAGAAATGGAGAACTCTGCCATGAGGAATAATTGAATGAACTGGAGATCTGAAGTAGAGAAAGAATAAAATGTGAGCCCTAGGCTCCTAGTAAAATGTTTTCAGGGGATCATCTTATATGAGGAAAGGGAAGGTTCCAGATGGTGGCAGAAGATAGAATTAAAACCTGTAAGTGGAAGTAAAACAGGAGTCCAGTTTCATCTTGCTATTAGGAAAAATAATAGGTGGAAATTGGCTTCTCTGAGAGAGAGGAGATTTCTGTCTCTGGGTATATATTTGGCACCGCTGAGAGCCCACTTAGGTCTTGTAGAAGGAATACAAACTTTGCATGGTTGACACATGCTTATGTTGAAACAACACCGTATTTTGCAAGGTGCCTTCATAAAAAATAGGCATCCATCTTATTTTGGGTATAATAGTTTCCTGTTATTATTCTCATGATCCATAAAGAAAGCTATTGTTTCTAATATAACCCATTAACCCATGTATTGGAGTCAGAGGTGGAATTCACTCCCAGCTCTGCCAAACTCATGGTGAATCTATGCCTGTTTCTGCTTTACTCATATCCACGGGCTTTTTCTCGTTCATTTCTTGTGATCTTGTAGACGAAATGATAAATAAAACATTTGAATGTTTATTCCCTTGTTTGTAATATTGGTATTTTTACTTGTTTTATATGGTACACAGCTGCCATATTAAGAATTGTATGTAATACAAATAGATTAGTCCCTTAGGAACCATGCCGCACCTTTTTAAAAGAATTTAAAAACTACTTTCCCTATACTTATAGGGGAAAAAATGGTTTATCTTACCATCCTTATTTTTAGGTAACTGGGTCATGGGGGTGGAGTGGGATGGGGTGGAATTTGTTCTTTCATTGCTAACAGCCACGAGTCTGTATATGTAATGACTATTTACACACTCTTTGCCCACTGCATGCTATATAAAGAAGGTTCGACTGCCTTGTTCAGCTTATACTTGGGTCCCTTCATCGCTGTGAATGCATGTTTTCAGTGTTGAATGGCTGTATTCACTCGTTTCATGAGAGGAATAAGTTTGCTCTATGTTGGCATATTTAAGAGGGGAGAAGGGAGTAGCCTTTCCTAGCATGGCCATTTAACAGTGACTCATGGTTACTCAACTTGTTTAGAGTAGTCTTTGACACCAGAAGGTTATTAATAGGTTATGCTTAGTCCATGATCTTTCAGCTTAGACTACTCAGACATTTTCTTTAGTAGAGAGGTGCGTGCGTGCGTGTGTGTGTGTGTATAGGAGTTTTGTTTTTTTAATTTACACAAGAATTATGTGAAAATAGAATTGCTTTTGCCAGATATTTGGCACCAACAATATTTTTCCGTATACTTTTAGATTGCATCTCACATCTTATAGCTTAATTTACTTTGATTTAAAAACTTTCTTTTTTTCAATGAGGTCATGTAATAGATACCTTTTTGAGAATGAATTGATATTTAAGGCATTAAATATAGATTGGTACATATTTAGAGGACAATTGTTTAAAATGATTCTTTTGTAAACCAGAGGGGGGTATAAAGAAATTAAAAAAAGAAAAATATAAGACAGTGGGTGCCTGAGTGGCTCAGTCAGTTAAGTGTCTGACTCTTGGGGTCCTGAGATTGAGCCCCACATTGGGTTCTGTGCTCAGTGGGGAGTCTGCTTCCTCTCTCTCTCTCTCTCTCTGCCCCCCCTTGCTCGTATGTGTGCATGTGTGCACTCTCTAGCTCTAAAATAAATAAATCTTTAAAGAAAAATATAAAACAAAATAATAAATTATTTAAGCCTCCCTCCTCCCCCCACCAAAAAATCTGAGCTCTTTGAGGCATTTCTCAATAATAACTAGTCACATGTAAATTATAATAAATTTGATTATATAAACTAATGGTGAACAGAAGCATGGAAAATTCTGCTTAATAGATCATTTCAAAATTGTTCCTGAAAAAGATGGCATTATAAACAATGATCCCCATGTGAATTGTTTCCTTATGCCAAGTTTCATGTGCATGGTGGTTGGAAGGACAGGCTCTTGCAAAAGATGACTTTGTTACCTCCGTTGTCATCTTTTGCAAAAGATTCCCAACTTGATTGAATCCACAGACATTTTAGTGCCCTCATCTCTTTTCTAGTGGGCAGACAGATGGGCACATGGATCAAATTGTGTCTGTTCTTAAGGAGTTTATAATCTACTAAAAGAAATAGATATATAAATAATATAATGTGATATAGAGAGACTTGGAGAGATGAATGAAATTCTGTGGGAGCCAGCAGAATAAAACAGTACTACCTGTGTCAGAGACAGGTACAGATACAGCAGTAAGTTTGCAGTGACAATTGAACTGGATTTTAAGGTGTTGCCAGGCAAAGAATGAGAGGGAATGGAATGTGAAACTGTTTATGGTATGTCCAGAACATGGTGACAAGTTCAGGGTGACATTATAGGGGTGACTGGATAGAGGGGAATGGTGGAAAGTGAGGCCACGGGGGAGGTTGTGGTAGATTGAAAAAGGCCTTACGTACAATCTAAAGATGGACTGAGGGAGCTGCAGAAATCTTTGTGGTGGTTGTTTTGCTTTGTTTTAAATCTATTTTTAAATAATTATTCATTCCTAGGAAGTTGCAAAAAAGTATACAGGGTATACAGTGGTAAAATGGCATATAACTGTATCCAGTATCAAGACCAGGAAATTGATGTTGATATGGTCCACAGCCCTTGTTCACATTTCATCAGTTTTATATGTGCTCATGCGCATGTGTCGCTGTGTGGTTTCTTTGTAACCACCACCACGATTAAGACAGAACTGTTCCATCACCACAAGGCCCCCCTTGCTATCCCTTTATAGCCACACCTATCTCCTCTCCCCCTTTCCCTAACCCTTGCTGGCAACCACATATCTGTTCTCCAAATCTATAATTTTGTTATTTCAAGAATATCTTATAAATAGAATCAAACAGTGTATAACCTTTTGAGACTGGCTTTTTTTCACTCAGCTTAATTCCCACAAGATCAATGCAAGTAGTTGTGAGTAGTGATAATTCCTTTTGATTGCTGAGTTTTACTAGTCCATTCTGTGGACGTACCCCAGTGTGTTTAATCAGTCACCTGTTGAAGGACATCTAGGCTGTTTCCAGTTTTTGGCTATAACAAGTAAAGCTACTGTGGACATTTTTGTACAGGTTTTGTCTGAGCGTAGGCTTTCATTCCTCTGGGATAAATGCCCAAGAGTACAATTCTTGGGTCATAAGATAACCGCATGTTTAGTTTGCAAGAAACCACCAAACTCTTCCAGAGTTGCCGTGCCACTTTTCATTCCCACTAGCAATGTTTCAAGTCAGAGATGGGGTGAGATTGGAAGTGTGTTGGTGAAGATGGACGTAATGGTAGAAGATGAACTTCGTGAGAGAATGCTGGTGCCAAAGAAAGCTAAAGGATGAGGAGAAGCAAGATATGTGACTAGATTTCTGAAGGAGAATTGAGAGGACTTGATAGTTGTATACAGCTAACTCTAGGGTCACATACCCTTTGGCCTATTTTCTGCCCACCATATATTTTCCAGTGCATGACTCAATAAACTACAGCCCAGGACCGCCCATTACCTGCTTTAATAAATAAAGTTTTATTGGAACACAGCCATGCCCATTCATGGACATATGGTCTGTGGCTGCTTTCCTGCTACAGTGGCAGAGTTGACTAGTTGTGACAGAGACTATATGACCCACAAAAAGTTTGCTGCCTACTTATCTAGAGAAACTTTGATATTTCTGATGGGATAGATTAAAGCAGGGATTCTTATTTTGGTTAGAAATAGGGGCCAGGGAAAGTGTATGTTGGTATATGTGTTTTTTTGCTTTTAAACTTAATGTTCCAAAGGCGTGCTCTAGATAGCAAAGCCAGCCATGGTTTCAGGTGCTCCTTTTCATTTGTCTGTTTTTTAGTTTTACTTTATCCTCATTTGTATGTTGGGATTCTATATAAGATTTTTATTTTGAAAAATGGTGATGGATGGAAGTAGGGAGCAGGATATCAGTGGCCCCAAGAGGATTTAGAAACCACTTGGGGCATCTGGGTGGTACAGTTGGTTAAGCACCTGACTCTTGGTTTCGGCTCAGGTCTACATCTCAGAGTTGTGAGATCGAGCCCTGTGTTGGGCTCCACAAAGAGTCTGCTCTGCCTCCCCCCACCCACCACACTCACACGTGCTCTCTCTCTCTCTCTCTCAAATAAAATAAATCTTTAAAAACACACACACTTATTTGGATGATCTCTGATGTTCCTTTCAACATTTAAGATGCTCTGATTCCATTCTTGCAGCATCGCTTCAAATCTAACATTTCAATTCATAATCCATTTTCTCTGAGAAAATTGGTTGGTCTCTCTCCTCCTGACTGATTTGAGAAATGTTGCCTTGGGGCACCTGGCTGGCTCAGTCAAGAGAGCATGTGACTGGTTTTGTTTTTTGTTTTCTGTTTTTTTTAAGATTTTATTTATTTGGGAGAGAGACAAGGAGCATGAGCAGGGGGAGGGGCAGAGGGAGAGGGAGAAGCAGACTCCCCGAGGGCAGGGACCCCAACGCGGGGCTTGATCCCAGGACCCTGAGATCATGACCTGAGCCTAAGGCAGAGGCTTAACAGACTTAGCCACCCAGGCGCCTTGAGCATGGGACTCTTGATCTCGGGGTTGTAAGTTTGA
The DNA here is from genome assembly GCF_002007445.2 of Ailuropoda melanoleuca. NCBI lineage: Eukaryota > Metazoa > Chordata > Mammalia > Carnivora > Ursidae > Ailuropoda > Ailuropoda melanoleuca. The sequence goes on from NC_048219.1 coordinate 190,774,317, forward strand.
GCCCAATGTTGGATGTAGAGATTAATTAAAAATAAAATCTTCTTTAAAAAGAAAGAAATGTTTCTTTCATGTTCCTGGCTAAGAACCTTAGTCATCAGGGGGCGCCTGGGTGGCACAGCGGTTAAGCGTCTGCCTTCGGCTCAGGGCGTGATCCCGGCGTTCTGGGATCGAGCCCCACATCAGTCTCCTCCGCTGGGAGCCTGCTTCTTCCTCTCCCACTCCCCCTGCTTGTGTTCCCTCTCTCGCTGGCTGTCTCTATCTCTGTCAAATAAATAAATAAAATCTTTAAAAAAAAAAAAAAAAAGAACCTTAGTCATCAGATTCTTCCTCCTTACTTCAGCATCTATTGGCCAAAGCCCTGTTCATTTGAAGTCATTTGGTGGGGGAAGAGGAGGCTGACATCTGCAACTCCTCTCTCTTTTCCTAAACACTCTGTAGGTAACAAGGGGGTGCGAGGCATCTGGGAGAGGTATGTGAGAGAGCTGTGCTCCTTTCATTATGCCTAATAGTTGTGATTGATTTCTATATGTATATCTTTATATTTAAAGCTCCTCCTCATTCCACTACCATATGAAGTGACTACTGTTGACATGGTAGGATATCCTTACAGAGTCTCATTCATATGTTCCCCCTCCCTCTCTCTCCTGGGCAAATAAGTAAATGAATGTGGGATCATACTATTCTGTAACCTGGTTTATCTTTCCTTTTAATGTTAACATCTTGCCATGTCAGTATAGATCTACTTAATTATCTTTAAAGCTTGCCATGGTCTTCCATTTTATGGGTACATTATAGTTTAATCAGTTCAGTGGGATAACTTCTCATCTAATTCTTTGCTATTATAAATCACACTGCTTATACTTATATCTTTGTGTAATTATCTATTTCCCTAGGGTAAATTCCTAGAGGTATAATGTGTGATTTACAGAGAGTGCATCTTTTAAAGCTTTTTGATACATTTTGTCAAATTGCCATCCAGTTTGTTGTGCAATTTATTTTTCACCCACCAGACTTCTTTTAGAAGTCTTTACCTCTGGTGGGAGGGAAAAATGTTGTACTACTTTGACTTTATTATTATTATGAAGTAGAATATCTTTTTTAAAAGGTTTTTTTGCCCTTTAATGTCTAAATCAGTATTACTTTATTTTTTTTTTAAAGATTTTATTTATTTATTTGGCAGAGATAGAGACAGCTAGCGAGAGAGGGAACACAAGCAGGGAGTGGGAGAGGAAGAAGCAGGCTCACAGCAGAGGAGCCTGATGTGGGGCTCGAACCCACAACGCTGGGATCACGCCCTGAGCCGAAGGCAGACGCTTAACCGCTGTGCCACCCAGGCGCCCCTAAATCAGTATTACTTTAAATGCATTACTTTTGCTGTGTTTATCTTTAAGTGTACTTTATATTTAAAGTTAGGCTTAGCTAGTAACTGTACTAAAAACTGAAGGTGAGAGAGTGGGCAGACCCAGTCTTCTACCCCACAGCCCTGTGCCTGCATCTGTGAGGAGCCACCTTGTCACCTTTCACTCCTACTATGAGGCCACTTTGAGATCTGCTACTCAGATAGGCCTTGTTGGGTCGAAGAGGAGGAGTGGGTGGAAAGGATTATGAGTACACCAGGAACATGGTCTAGAAGCACTAATGGGTAAGTGAGTATCTCCTTTCGTCTTCTAAAATTGTATTTTCGCATCACTACTTTGTGTCTGAGTGGTTACCACTAAGGATGGTAAAATAGTACAGTGATGGGTACTGCGGGAGCATTGGGCTTAAGGCAAGAAATTTAACTCAGAACCTTCTGAGTTTTTGGAGATCTTGATATAAGCCATTTTTACTAGTGTTTGGCTTACTAATTTCTTATTTTCCCACTTTGCTGTATCTTTTAATGGGAAAACTAGCAGTGGAAAGGCTCCCAGCCATAGTTCTAATTGGAGAAGTTATTATATGGATACTACACTTAAAAATTTGAAGTCACTCCTATGTCCTCACCCTGGAAGGAAAAGAGATATAGTTCTGATAGTGTGACTAGTGAAGTGAGTGTGAGATAGGAACTTCGGAATATTGGTTACTACTTAAGTTGATCCTGTAACTTAAATCGTTTAATTTAAAAATACCTCTTGGAGATATTAATTAAAAATAAAGTTTGTTACCAGTCAGTTGTACGTGGAAGTCAGTGAGGCTTCTGGCATAGGATTAATATGCCTGGCCCCTGGCAGTTAGCAAGAGTGCTTCTCACCTTGGAGCCCTCACCCTGAGAAGCTCTGTCAGGCCCCAGATTCTTTCCTCTATGACTCTGCTCCGCTGAGTATCCCTAGATTCCCATTGTGTGTGGCTCGGAAAGCCTCAAGAAAACAACTAAGAACTTAGAGTTGTGTGCTTCTTACCTAGACAGAGCACCAGCACGATCCACGGCAGCATGACGAGTGAGGCATGAGCCACATCGTTTTCCAGTCAAGGGAGTGGCTGCTCATGAGGGGGCTCGTTCTTGCACGTGCTTCTCTTCATGACCACGGATTTGTAAAACAACCAGCTGCTCTTAGTAGTCCGTGCCCATGAAACTTACATGACACTCACTGGCCACCCAAGGGTAGCATCTGTGTCCCAGAACACCGTGTTCAACTGATGAAATGTCTTAGACAATTGAGTCAATTAGCAAAATCATGAAGTCAGACCATGTGTAAGTCACCATCATAGACATTGGAGCGGGGAAGGAATAAAAAAGTATAAGCAAGCCTTTTCCAAAGCCCTGTAATAAGTTAGGGAAATGAGAGGTAGAGATGAGAAGATCTGACCCTACAAGGCTGGGGGCTGAAACAGGGTAGCAACTGCTGTGGCATCGGAGGGAAGACAGCGGGGGAAGTGAGGGAGGGTTTTGTGGGTGTGGGGGCTCCAAGGGTGGAGAGGGGTGGTGTGAGCACTCAGGGTCGCTTGAGGAGAGACGAAGATGTCAGGGCAAGAGAGTGAAGAGAGAGGATGGGGCAGTAGAGAATTGGGAGAGCCTGTATTTGGAATTTGAGATCTTAAGGTGTGGAATCTGCACCTTCCACGAGGCCACACAACTGGCAAAATTGCACATGGGGGACTGGAGGGAAGGGACCCTTTCTCCAGCACACATACATAGAGCCATCAGCCTTGGAGCTCGGGAGGGATGCTTCTCACCTGTGAAGAAAAAGCAAAATAAGAGAGTAGGTGAACTTTTTAGACTTATAAGATGATTGCAAAAAGAGTACCTTTCCCCTAACTTCCCCTAACGTTAACATTTTTCATAACCAGTCTAATGATCAGAATCAGGAAACTGACATTTACATGATAATATTAACTAATCCATGGGTCTTTTTCAGATTTCATCAGTTGTCCTACTCATGTCCTTTTTCTGGCCCAGGATCCAGTTCAGGATGACACATTGCATTAAATTGTCACATCTCCTTACTCTCTTTTAATCTGGAACAGTGTCCCAGTCTTCCATTGACTCCCATGACCTTGACACTTTTTGAAAAGTACTGGCCAGTTATTTTGTAAACTGTTCCTTAGTTTGGGTTTGGCTGATGTTTCCTCATGATTCAATGCAGGTGATGCCTTTTTGGCAAGAAAATCACAGAAGTAACACTGTACTGTTGGCGGTGCCAGGAGGCATGTGAGGTCAATGGTCCCGTTACTATTCGCTTACTTCTGTCACATGGTTATGATGGTGTCTGCATGTGAAAGTCCTATTTTTCCTTTTGTCATTAATAAGTCTCTTGAGGGGATTGACACCTTTTTAAAAAGTCCCCCAAGTGATTCTGGTGTGTGTCCAGGGTTAAGATGGAGGATGGCAAAAGTACGTCAAGGTGGATGGAGAAGTTGAGGATGTTTTCATTATGAAGTCTTATCTCAGCATGGAAGGAGTGAAGCTAGATGTTCAGATAGGGAGCAGAGAGAGAGAGACTGAAGTCTCTTGAAAGTGGGGCAGTTTTGAAGCATCTGCTACTGAGAGTGACTGGTTAGAAATAATCCAGCTTGAAGAAATGTTTCTGACCAGACTGAAGGCCGTCGAACAGCATGAATTTTAGCAAACTAAGTGTACACAGGTTTCCAGCACTTTCTCTGCAGTGCTCAGAACCCTGGGAGCAGAAGTAGAGAAATTTTCAGTGAAGGACATCCAACATTGTTTAGGGGAACAAGAGACTTGTTGCTGTGGGCACGTGCAGCGCTGAAACATGCAGTCTTAGCGGGACAGGTAACATGGTCGTTAAGGAGCCCGGTGGGTTAGGTGACACAATGGTCTCCGCAGCTTGAAAGGGTATATAGTGCTTGGAGAAGCGGTTAAGTGTGACTCGCTTACTCGGTAGGTGTGAAGGGACAGACAGGGAGGTGCAATAAGGAGGATGTGGTCAGAGAGGCAGAGAACATGTTGACTTAATGCCAGCAGGCCAGAGATGGGGGACTAGGCAGGCTCCCTGATATGAACGCTGATGAAGGACGCCAAGCCAAACCAACACAAGAACAGACAAGTTTATTTGTTCTGTCTACTATCTTCATTCAGTAAACGCTTGCCGCATCACTTTTTCTGGTGAAATACTTCTTAAGGTTTTCTGATCATTTTTTTTTAAGATTTTGAGAGAGAGAGAGAGATCACGAGCAGGGGAAGGGGCAGAGGGAGAAGGAGAGGGAGAAGCAAGACTCCCCGCTGAGCGGGGAGCCCAATGTGGGACTCCATCCCAGGACCCTGGGATCATGACCCGAGCCAAAGGCGAACACTTAACCGAGCCACCCAGGTGCCCAAGGTTTTCTGATCATCTTTTAGTAAAATTTGGACATCTTTATTCTTTTTTAAGGTTTTGTTTAATCAGCTTGCAATTAATCCATGTAATGGGGAACAGAAATCACAGAAATAGTTGAAATATGCATAAAATTAAAAGTCATCAATTGAAATATGAACTTAATCTCTCTCATGTATCAGGACTGCTAACAAATAAGGTTGATGAGTTTTGGTTTTTTTATATCCTGCTGCTGGTTATCCTCTGTAGATGGCAACTAACTATGGATGTAAAAGTAAAATGTAAATTGTAAAACATACACATCAGCAAAATTGCAAAGAATTAAGAGTTGGGATGAAGAACTTAAGTGGAAGTTGTGGAAAAGAGTAATGTCAATGCTGGGGCGCCTGGGTGGCTCAGTTGTTGAGCGTCTGCCTTTGGCTCAGGGCGTGATCCCAGGGTCCCTGGGATCGAGCCCCACATCAGGCTCCCTGCTCTGCTGGGAGCCTGCTTCTTCCTCTCCCATTCTCCCTGCTTGTGCTCCCTCTCACCCTGACTGTCTCTCTCTCTGTCAAATAATTAAATAAAATCTTTAAAAAAAGAAAGAAAGAAAAAAAGAAATCACAAGGAAAAGCAGAATTATATACAACTGTGAGAAAAGAAGCTTGTGGTGGTGGTGAATGTATGATAGAATTTAGCAAGAAAGACTCCTGAGGAAGTGATCATTGAGCTGAGAGATGAGGAAAGAATGTGAGTTGGCCAAGAGGTGGGGGGGCAGGGCATGGGCCTAGGAAACCACATGTGCAGGGATCCTGAAAGGATACCAGTGTGACCAGAGGAGGGGCTTATAGATGGTGAGGGAGGAACTGTAGTGCAGAGTAAGGTCAGACAGGGACGGTCAGACCGTGCAGGGTCTTACGGGCCATGTTAAGAAAATTTCTCCATCCCAAGAGCAATAGGTAATGGGAGCATTTTTGAAACAGAAGTCATGATAATTGTATTTGTGTTAAGAAAGGATCATTCTAGTTGTGATATGGAGAATGGATTGTAGGGAATTCAAGGAAATCAGTCAGTGGGCTACTTATAGTAGTCCAGGCAAGAATTGTGGGGACTCTGACATGGGGGGGTATGGGGATAAATGGATGGATTTGGGAGACAGGGTGATGAATTAGATATTGGGACAGGGTGAGAAAGAGGGAGGGGTTGAGGATGGCTTCCGAGTTTCCAACATGCATAAGAGCATCAGTAGTGGTATCAGTCCCTGAAATAGAGAACAAGGGAAGAATATCAGGCAAGATCATGAATTCTGTTTCAGTTGTTTTAGGTTTGAGGTACCTTGAGACATTCAAGTGGAGACATTTCAAATAGACTGCTGACTGTACTAGTAAGAGAACTGGATTAGAGATAGGAATCTGTGAGGTATCTGCATTGAGGTGTTAATTAAAGCTGTGGGTGTGGGATGACATCACTTTGGGAGAGATAATAGAATGAGAAGAATAGGCCTTGTAGCCTGTCTTGAGGAATTCCCAATATTTAAATGGCCTCGGCAAGAGGAATGAGCCAAGAAGGAGGCAAAGGAGCAACCAGAGAGACAGGCAGGAAAAATTAGGGTGGTGATGAGTCACAGAGGACAAGGGAGGAGCAGTTTTAAAAGAAGGGTGTAATCAACACCTTCAGATGCTGCCAAGAGCTAACATGTACTAAAGACAGAGAATTGTATTTCCTGGCAGGCAGATCTTTGGTGACTGGCTAAAAGCTGTAAAGTACTAGGTGGAGAAGCCCCATGGGATTGGGCTGGGAGGGACCAGGAAGGAGATGTGGACTGTAGCACAAACAGGTGGGCGCTTTTTAGACGTTTGCTTACTGGTGGGCAGTAGCTGGGAGGGGCCTGTGGGGTTGGCCAAGGGAGAGCTTATTTGGTTTTGTTAATGGGAGTCTTAATCATATTTAAAACCGATTGGGGGAACAAATCAAGGGAGAGGGAGTTGGCTGTATGAGAAGGAGGTGAGAAAACAGACGAGTGAGTTCCTCAGAAAGCCAGAGGGTGAGTGGAAACCAGGAGGATCCACATAAGCAGACAAGTACAGTGGTTAGCAGGTATGGGATGCCACTGGTGTCCTCCCCCTCCAACCCATAATATAGGTGACAGTGTCGTCTTCTGAGAGGGAAGAAGAGGGCTTTACATGTGGGTCCAGGTTGCCTTTCATCTAAGAAATACCATAAATTGCTTTCTATTTCCTTGCTTCTCTCCTCCCTGTTTTTTTTTAATAGCTTTATTGAGATAATTCACACATACTGTTCACCCATTTAAAGTGTACATTTCGGTGGTTTTTAGTTTATTCACAGATAATGTGCAACTGTAACCACAGTCAATTTTAGAACATTTCATCACTTCCAAAAGAAACCTCATACCTTTTAGCTATCACCCCCCTCTCTTCTTATTCATCTTTTGCTGTCAGAGAAAGCATAGAATATGGTCTGAATTCAAATCTAAAATGATACCATGATTTCAAAGAAGAGCATATGTAAAGCTGAGGCATATAAAGGTTGCCAAGAGCCTCAGCACTATGATGTGGCCAGAGTCACACAGGGGGCTGAGCCTGCTACTTAGGGTCACTGGTGCAAAATCAACAGATAATACACTCAGGAAATGCACACAGTGCCAGGCTCTTCCCTGTCAGAGAAGATCTTCTTCAGAATAAAGATTCATAAAATGAAATTACAGAAATAACACATATAATTAGTTTATAAGAGAACATTTTCTGTTGATAAATGATTTTATGTACTGGCCCCCAAAAAGTACATTTTGGCGTACTTAAACGTGGTATGTGGGATGATGAGCTCATGAGGAATCTAAGGCATTCACAGAATAGGGCAGTAAAGCTGACCGGAGAAGGTAAAGATTCTGCCAACTGCTGATACTGAAGAAGTTCTTCATAGGATTATTAGGATGATTTTAAACATTTAATGGGAAAGAAAGTCATAGTCAGTAGAAATCGGCATAGGCTTAGGAAAAAGTTATACCAAATTAACTTAATTTCATTGTCTTATATTCAGGAAAAGTGAAAGAAATAGTATACAGCTGACCCTTGAACAACACAGGGGTAAGGGGCGCCGACCCCCCCCCCCACAGTCAAAAATCCACATAAAACTTTTGACTCCCCCAGAACTTAACTACTAGTAGCCTACTGCTGACCGTAGCCTTGCTGATAACATAAACAGTTAACACATTTTGTATGTTATATATATTGTATACCGTATTCCTACAATAAAGTCAGCTAGAGGAAAAAAATGTTATTAAGAAAATCATAAGGAAGAGCAAATACGTTTATAGTACTGTCCTATAAAAAACGTGTGTGTAAGTGAACTAGCACAGTTCAGACCCTTGTTCAAGGGTCAAATGTTATCTTATTTTATCCAAGTATTTAACGAAAAGCCTTTTGAATATGATTTGGAAATAAGTTTATATGTAGGAGGCTGAGCTACCATGCCCAAAGATTATTAGTAGCTCATTAATGAAAAGAGAATGATGATTCAAAGGCATAATGGTTCTGTTCAGAGTTATTTCCTTTTCGGTGTTTTGGTTAATGATTGAGGCCATGGGAGGTATACCTATCAGATCTGCAGATAATGCTGATATGAGAGTGATAGCTGGTCTTTTGGATGTCCTTCCAAATTCAGAAATACCTCCACAGTGTCCAACGATGGGCTGTTAATGAGGTTAAATTAAATAGAAGAGTTAAACCCTTCCTTGCAGTGTCACTCAAAGACCTGGCTTCAAATGAATTATGTGATTTAATTGCAAAAATTCTTAATGGTAGCCTCCGGCTTCGTTCACATTTGTGACATTTACAGGGAAGTCATGGTCTCCTGTCTTCTGTATCATTCCATCCTAGATGGGATTGGAACATTAGCACTACCTTTCTTAAAAGAATAAAGCGCAGCTGACAGGAGGTTCTCTGGAGAAGACAAGAGATGGGCAGCCTGCGTGGAAAGAGCTCCACGGCTGCTCCCTGACTTGGGGTGTGTTCCTCATGTGCATGGGCTTATCAGTACTCCGCTGAAGAAGCAGTGTGTCTTTGCACACACCTCTCCTCTCTGGTGCTCTGCCCTGCGGATTCCCAGCTCTGTCTCCTCAACTCCTGGAGACTGCTTGTTGTGCCTGCCTTTCCCCTCCCTGCACTGTGGCGTGGAAACTCCAGGCCATCAGCTGGGGCAGTTTGTTCCCCTTCTCACAAGGGTCACCGTCCTGTGCTGTCTGAAGTTCAGTGTTTAAAATTTATTGTTTCATATAATTTCTCCTATTTTTTTCATCTTTTTCATGGGGAGGGTAGATCTGGCTCTTGTTCCTCTGTCTTAGCCGGAAGTGGAAGCTCTTCGGTGATTATTTATTGCTAACATTTTAGCTCGGCATTCAAAGCCGCCTTCTGTTGTCATTCCCTTGTTCCCTGCACACCTTTCCTCACACAGACTCTGTGCTTCTCCCCCCTCTCATCCCCACCTCATGCCATTCCTTTCCCTCAGTCTCCTTTTCCCTCGTTCTTGCTCGTCAGTGGCTCTCCGTTCTCGGGGTCGGCTCAGGGGGGCCTCTTCCATGTCGTTTCCCTCCCATGGGAGGCAGATTTGAACCTTCTCTCCCTGTTCTGTTTCTACCTAATAACACTGTTTTCAGCATTCAAGCGTACATGTCGCAAATCTGCTGGCCTTCCCTCTGGAACGCGTGTGTCAGTCCTCACACGTGTGCATACACGCCCGGTGCTCAGCTCCCGAGGGCCGGGACGGGGCTCGCCCACCTGTGTGTCTTTTACGTAGCTTTATGGACATATAATATAGAGAGAAGGTATGTAACACATGGACATATGTCACATAGGCTTTTTTAAAGAAGTTTTCTATTCTCCCTCAAAATCAGGCCACAGAAGAAGTTTCCAAAAACCTGGTTGCCATGAAAGAAATCCTGTATGGCACGAATGAAAAAGAGCCACAGACAGAGGCAGTGGCGCAGCTCGCCCAGGAGCTGTACAACAGCGGGCTCCTCAGCACCCTGGTGGCTGACTTACAGCTCATTGACTTTGAGGTAAGAAAGCAATTTCGTATTTTTCAAAAACGTTACCTTCTTCATGGTCCTTTTCCGTGTGTTCTCTCCTTTGAAAGATCCTAAGATTCCCATCAGGCTCTTGGCTCAGGGGTTCCTGACGTGTAAGCATGCCCGGGCTGCCTGCCTCATTAGCGGAGCCGGGCAGGAGCTCAGGGCCGCCCCAGGCTTAGGCCAGGTCTCCTCCTGTTTCACCACACTGTATATGAAGTGTCTTAGGTATCCGTTGTGCCCTTTTGTTTACATTATATTTAATAAATAGCTGCTGTTTTACGTAATTCACTGGCCTTTGGTTCTCAAGGAGTCAACAATCTAAAGAAGACCATAGAATGTTAGAGGTAGGGAGATCTTAGGGGATATCCAGTTGTGTTTTGGTTTTGGGTTTTTTTGTTTTTGTTTTTTTAACCTGCCGAGAACTCATTACAGCAGAGATCATAAGTTCTGTTTGCTTGGCACTACATTTAAATGTTGAAATTAGGAAAACAGTTAAATAGCAGGAGACTTTATATGCAGTTTTGAATTTCTGGCTTCCCTTGAAAACTTTGACTCTGGTAACATTGAGCCTGTAGGCCTACATGGCCCCTCAGTTGGCACAGAGCAGCCGCCATGCCATGGCACGCTGCAGACATCAGCTTGCTTTTCTGTCTCAGGGCCTCCCTTACCCAGCCGTGTCTCCTGCCTGGCCCTGGTAGGCATTTGATATTATTGCCCAAGCTTATACAGCTGAATCGTGCCATGTTAGATATTTGGTGAATTTAACAGTGAGCATAATGGTCCTTGATACCAGTTGGAAAGGTAGTCTGGGAAGCATATATGGTAATGAAGGGCTCTAGCAGAGTTTTGAGCAGGTTTCTCTGAGTATTTGTCATGGGTTTGCTTTGTTTTAAGCCCAGTGTTCATCGTCCTGAGTGATCAATCAGATGTCTGTGCAGGTGCTTGAAAAATCAGGGGAGAGAATGGCAGACGGATAATGGCATTCAGTTTTGGAGAATGATGGGAGGGTGTGGTTCATAAGTTACTTGAATATAATATTGATAATAATGGACAATAAAAATTTTCTTCTCTCCTGTAGAACAGATAAAAATGATATTTCCATTTATATAGATGATTTCATGTATTTTTAATAGCATATCCAATTCCACCAACAGCAATTTCTGTTTCCTCTGCAAAGTTGGGAATGCACTGGAATGTCCAGTTCCTTCTGCTTTGTCCACCCATCTCATTCCCCGACCTGGACACTGAATTTAATATTCATTTGAGACTTAAATTTAAGAGCAGCGTGTGCCTTTGAGATGTGTTCTTAGATATTGCCAGTGCTCCTCCTGACCTAGCGCAGGCCCCGGGATGGTCTCCGGCTCTGGAAGGCTAGCATTTCACTTACTCTCCTGCAGGCTTGTCAGCCTCATACCGGGTGGCCATTCTGAAAAATCTCGTGGGCCTGTTTTCCATGTGGTAATTTCTCGTGCAGTTTTCCAATTATAAGGTTCGCTGTACAGCAGTCATGTCCTTGTATTTTGTTTAGTAAAGTACAGTTGTAGAATTCTGGTCTCTGAACTGCTACATCATGTGGTACTTAGAGCCTTCATTATGAGTCTATATAAAAACCTTTCTGAAGTAGACCTAGCTTAATAGGGGGAAATGTCTACTTGCCATGAAAGCTCAGCCGTTTACAGGACTCTTTCAGTTTTATTATGCTAGCAGAATGCAGCTTCTCTTCCTTCCGTCAGTATAAAAGGAAATTATATGTATTGTTTACAACACGAGCATTTTATTTGTTTTGTTCCATATGGCTGGGAATCAGATCCCTGAACCTTGTAAGCATATAGCAAGGTTTTATTTCTCATGTCTGAGTCCACATGATACTAAGGGTTAGAAATGGTTGAAATTATATGTAGTAAGATTTCACTTTGTAGACATATTGCTCATGTTAAAAATAGTATACTGTTGAAACTTAGAATTTGGGATTATAAATAAGAAAATTTAATATCTGTGAACATTTCAAAGTCAGATAATCAGTCATAATTACAGATATACAATGCCTTAATTTGAGTTTACTCAGGAGGGTGGATGGGCTTTTTGGTGGTTAGTCGGGTAAACATTTTAATGATTGTATTCCTAATAGGGCAAAAAAGACGTGGCTCAAATTTTCAACAATATTCTCAGAAGACAAATTGGTACAAGAACTCCTACTGTTGAATACATCTGCACTCAACAGAATATTTTGTTCATGTTATTGAAAGGGTATGTACAATGTAACAAAATTTATATTCTCAGTTGAAAAATAAAAAGCAAAGATGGTCTCGGGCAAAGACAGGATGGTAAATGTGGGAAAGTATTTTCTCTGTAGTTCAGTCAGCTCATTTTTCCATACATCTTAAACACATTTCCCTCCTTAAAATTCAGCCAGTGAGCTAAACTGAATTTGAAAATACCGATGGGAGTTTAAAGGTGGGTGAATCATGAGCCCTTAAATTCTCAAATCCTGCACAACTGAAGGAAAAAAGTCATCTGTGGTCTTACTTCTAGTCTCTAGATTTTAAAAGTTTAAATGAACTCTCATTTAAAAGATGTGTTTAAGGACGTCGTCTTTGGACAGACACGCACACTGTGAGGCAGTAGAAGCTGCCAGGAAGCGGAGCTTGGTCCGTCAACAAAGAACACGTTTGTGAAGTCTGCCCTTTGCTTTTTACCTGTGTGTGTCCACTCACTAACCCGTTTAGCTGGTAATTCACGGCTCATCTTCCTGGGATTAACGACTGGACTAATAATAAGGCATTTATGGTAGTTTGTTAGTATCAAAAAACAAACACAAACCCAAAAAGCCTAAAAACTTCAAAACAAAAGAAAAATCTTCATCTCCCTCAGTAGTGAGCCTCCCTGATTGGCAAGGTCACCTCCTGTCATTTCACACAAGAGGTGTTTGCCGGCTCTGGGTCTGGGGTGCATCTGTTTGTCCCAGCATTGGTGCTGTTCTATTAAATTGGCGGACAGGCGTTTTACTGGCATGACTGTTGGCGTGAATCAGCTTGCTCTCCTACCCCTCGCTTTATAGCCTGCCTCCCTCTGATTCATATCTCTGCGGTTTAACACTTCCCCCAAGTTCAAACTTGTTTAGACAAAGCATGAGTCAGTGCATGTGTTTGATGCCAGCATTCTGTTTCCTTCTTTCTATTTCTAAATATCTATGTTGCTGCTTCAGATGTTGCCATACAGAACTTTTGGCATCTAATTTTTTGTTGTTACCAACCCAGAGTTGCGTGTGTAAACATGTAGTGAGTAGTCTGAAATTTTGGTGTTCTTAGAGCACCTTCCAAGATGCCTTTGTGTATTTTTAAACGGAGTATTTCCTTTTCCATAGAAAGCAGTGGTTATTAAAATCCATAAATTAATTTGCCTGCTTTTTTGCTTGAAAGTAGCCAGAGGTATGATACAAACATTGTTAGACATCATGTCTAAATTTAAAAGTCAGAAATTTAAGGTAGAGTTTAAAGAAAAATTGAAAGCTCGGACGTGAGCGGGCCAGAGCAGAAAACTCAGTGAGGGAGGAGAGGAAGAGAAGACTGGAGAACGCAGCTGGTGTTGGTCTCCACCAGTGCCTATCTCCCCATCCTTTTTAGCCCTTAGAGTAGAAAATGTGCAGAAAGCTGGAAGGAAAAAAATAACCAGCCTTTTCCTACCCCTCCCCCAGCTCTGACCGTCACTAACCGTCTGTCACTCATACTTCATAGCCCTTGCCTCCTCCTTTCCCTCCTTACACACAACGGTGTTTCAGTATGCATCCCTGGGATCTTTTACATAATACATCCGAGGATTTGTTTTTACCATAGTCATGATACCATTTACAAACCCAACATTATCTTATACTCAGTGTTCAGATGCCCTGGACTTTCACCTTTCACACGCAAAATGCCATTTTTCAGTTACTTTGTTTAAATCCAGTTCCAAGCAGGGTCCACAAACTGAATTTGGTCAATATGATTCTTATGCCTTCTTTTTTTTTTTTTTAATACCATTTACTTGTTGAAGCAACTGGCATTTGTTCTGTAGAAAATCACATATTATGAATTTTGCATTCCTGTGATTTCATTTAGTGTGTTCCTTTGTCCTCTGTTCTTTTAAATTGGTGAGTAAGTCATTATGAACTCAAGTCTGGGGGTTTTTTAAAATACATTTGATGTGTTTCAGTCCATTGCAGTCATTATGTCCAGATTTTTATATCCACATTGTGTCATCATTGGGCCATTGGGAAACTCCTTCAAGTTGGTGCCCATGTCCTTTTGGCAAGACCCCATTAGTCCTGATAGCTTCCTTGCTTTCTGGCACAAGATGTCCCTCACTCGTTTTGTACGGGTTCCTGCCCCAGACCTGGAAACACTCATTTCTTCAAGGAGCCTTGTGAGCTACCTTTTAAGATTTCTGTACCTTAGTTCGTGAGTTTAGACTACTCTCATACAACGTGACCACCTGCATAGGCTGGAAGTACTTTGGTGTTAGACACCAGGGGGACTTATGCTGCTGGTGTCAGTGTGCATTTGAATATAATCTCGTTGCTAGTGTTTGACTGCATCTGGAGGCAGTAGTTCTTTCTCTGGTGACTTGAATGTTAATGTGTTTTCCACTCTAGTGCTAGCAGGTTGTACAGCATAACTGTTTGCCCTGTACTCAATGGCTTACGGCTTAATCATTTAAGACAAGCTTGACAAACCACCATCAAAACCTGCCCAACTTGTTGTACCAAACTGTGTCTTAACTCTTGTCTTTCTAGTCTCCCACTTATTAAATTAGGATGAGTGAAGGTGAATTGTACGATCAGCCATTTTGCGAGCAGACATTGTCATCACCGAAGCACCGGTCAGCATTCTAGTTGCTGGGCCACACGCGATACAGAGGAGTCATTTGGATCTTCTTGAGGCTCTGTGATGCACCCGTGTACAGCAGAGGGGTACCACTGCTAGAGAACAATTACTACTGTAGGATTTCAGGGGATAAAATGTGGGTTTAGTCAATGAGGCAAGCGTTGGTAAAAGAGGTGAGACTAATGATTGGTGTTCCAGAGGGTTTGGAATTTGCGTAGTTAGAAAAAAGGAGAGTGGGTCCAGGGACAGGAATGAACATAACAACGGGCACCAATAAGGAGATAGAGTGAGTGCTTAATGGCAGAGTGGGAGATGACGTTGTACCGTAGGAAAAGATCTCAGGCGAAGCCTGGACATTAAGCCCAGAAGTTTGTGTTTATTTGATTGGCAACTAGAAATAATTTTAACTCCAAAGCTGGAAATGCTATTGATACCCTTCTGTGTTGGGTCATTTGGTTAAGACGTAGCTTAAACAAAGATGCTGGTTAGGGAGCGCTTGCCCTTCTCTAGGTGCGAGTTAGTGCAACAGTGGGGATGGCTGAAAGGAAATGAAACTAAAGTATTTCAGAGAAGTCTTAAAAAGAATGGGTGGTGACACCAAAGATGGGACGGTCGGGATGTGCTGAAGGGGGGGGAAGATAGAAACTGTACTGTCCAAAGCAGTACCTGCTAACCACACTGCAGCATTTTGTTTTAAATCAGTTTAAATTAAATAACATTTAGAATTCAGTCCCTCAGTCATGCTAGCCAGATTTCAAGTGCTCAGTAGCCATGTGTGGCTAGTAGTAACTACCACAGTGGACAGCACAGGTATAGAACACTTAAATTATCAGATGAGAAAATTCTGGAAGACCTGTTTTAGACCCGGGTATCTGAAACAAAATCGTGGTGCCAAATTACAGAAATGAGGAAGCAGGGGAGGGTGCCTATTTTGCGGAGGGAGATGAGATTTGAATTTAGATATGTAGTGCTTATGGTAGATCTTTAACTGAAGTTGTCCAGAGGCAACAGAAAATGCCTAACTAGAGTTCAGGAGCAGACCTGAGTAGGGGAATTGTGGAGTCGTGGTGGGAGCCATGAAATTGTACGGGCGATCACTAGCAGGGGGCAGCCACGGAGGAACACCCTCGGCCAGGCAAGAAATAGGAACAGTCCGAGGGGTAGAAAGGAGAACTGAGAGAGCTTTTTCTTTCCTTTTTCAAAGACAAAGATGCAAAGGTCGGCACTGTTGGGACACTAAGGAGTGGAATTTATGTTGTGAGAGAAGTTTCTTTTAGCCAGGAGGAGGCCTTTTGCAAGTAGAATGTTGGGAAATGCGACGATGCAGGAGGGCCAAGGAGCCGGTACGTGGGAAAGACGCGAGGCCGGTGCGTGCGGCCCGGAAGGCGGTGGAGAGGCCGAGGCCAGTCTCCGAGGCGAGGCACCCGTCAGAAGGGAGCGGGCAGCGGGGCTGAGAGGAAAATGGGGCTCCTTTCTGACTGAGATGGGACACAGCATGTGTGTGTGACTGATGCCACGGCATCCCCAGCACCCACTGCGAGTCCTCCAGGCTCTCCTGACAAGCACTCTGTGACCTCCTCAGGATCAGGCTTTCAACTTTGTAGGGTTCACATTGCCAAGAGTCTTGAAGGTTCTGTTTTGAGTATTGAATTGAAACAATGACGTTAAATGCTGTGTATTTGATAGACTTCTTTAGATACTGTGAGTTTAGGAAACCATTTTGTTTCATAATGGCTTTTGATTCAGCTTTTGGTTTTTCTGAAGTCTTGAGAGCACCACACGTAAATCTAACCCCTATTTGGAGGTGTGACCCTAAATACTCTCCTCAAATCTTTTAGCTTAAATAACGAATGTTATTTATTTATTTGTTTGTTTATTTATTTATTTATTTATTGTTATTTTTCTTTGGTTTGAAGCAGTTGTCACGAGCTAAGGTGTGTGCGCCCTCTAGAGTAAATTCACCTGAGCCCATACCCTCCTCTGAGACAGATGCCTTTTGTAACCAGCTCTGGTCATTAGGACACATCTGAAACTTCCTGTTCTAAAAATTTGAACCGTTTGGTGTTAGAGGAGTTTTAAAACAGCAATCATGGTTTGTCTGTCTTTTCTTTTTGTAGGTATGAGTCTCCAGAAATAGCTCTAAATTGTGGAATAATGTTGAGAGAATGCATCAGACATGAGCCACTTGCAAAAATCATTTTGTGGTCAGAACAATTTTACGATTTCTTCAGATATGTCGAAATGTCAACATTTGACATAGCTTCAGATGCATTTGCCACATTCAAGGTAACATAAAACTATAGAATTCTAAATACATTTGTAAGTCTGATTAACTGGTTTGCTGTTTCTTCCTGAATCTCTGAGCTCCAATTCTATACACGGCTGCCCTCTAGCGGGAAGAGAGAAGATATGTTTTACGTGTGTCCGTGTGACTTAGTGGATGCAGTAGAGTCGTGGCTTAAAAAGGGTGGAAGAGTTAGATTATAATCTCTATGTAAAAGTCTGGTCAGTATGGTCAAAAGTACACGTTTCTATTAAATTACCCATCAGGTGTGGTATATTGATATACAGTACAACTAAGAAACAGGGTTTTCTCCTGTGTTGGAACATACTATAGCAGTTTCTTTGGTTAAACACCAGGCAAAGTAGTTGTCTTCTGTAAAGGGCCGTGCTAATTTGGAATAGGCATGTCTTTAAATACTAGAACCACAGTCAGGACAGAGATTTCCACGTTGTGGGCAGGCCCAAGGGCGCAATGGACTTAATTCTCCGACCTCATTTTCATGCCAAAGCTTATTTATTAGATGCTTGGAGGAAGGGGAGCAGAATCACCTGCACTATCCAAATTATTGTGTAGCCTCCCTTTCCTGGATACCGTATCTCCCCGTTGTGTATTTGTGTAAATTAAATACACGTGATATGGTACCACTGTACCACATGCGCACTTCCGTTTTGAATTGCAAGGTTCTGTGCTGTTTATGGTATATAAAGCAGTAATATTATTTAGTGTTCTTCACAATGAAAGTAGCTTTTAGATGTTACATTCCCTTATATAAAATGTCTGACCTCATAAGTGGATATATATTGCTACTTTAATGTAATCAGAATTTAATATACTAACCTGCAGGCTACTTTGCTCAGAAACTGTGAGCACTGTTTTAGTGAGAAGTAGCCGCTTTTCTCATGAGGGTTCGGTTTTATGAAGATAAAGAGCCCTTGAGATAATGAGTATACGCCTTGGTCTCTGGGTAAAATAATGTTCCTCACAGTGAATGAACACCCTTAAAACAGGATGAAAACCTGAGGACCTGGCCATTAGGGTTTCACATCAAACGAGAATAAGGTAATAGTGTGAGAGGTGCCCAAGGATTTATTTCCCTGAAATCATTAAAGAGGATATCAGAAGCCTTAGGTAAGATCTCAGATATTTTTGTGTCAACGTACAAAGCAAAATGAATTGAATTTGGGGTTATAACAGAGCAACAAATGTGATGTCTTTTGTGTCACTGTAGTTTTGGGGTAGGACTCATACTTAGGATCTGTTGGTGGAAGGAAGTGCCCCGTTCAGAAGCAGCAGGCTTGTGACAGAGAGAGGTGCGGTAGCTCCACACGTTGGGGAGAGATCCTGTGTGGAAAGCAGGCCATGAGCTGAGAGCAGCCATGGCAGGAGAGGCAGGTGGGGGAAGAGGAGGGGAGCGGCGGCGGTGGGGGAGCCCGACCCAGGAGGGCGCTTGCTGCCATGCTTCTGGCACAGGCGGCACAGCTGGCTAGCAGGCGAGAGAGATGTGTGAACACTGTACCAGAAATGTGATTCGCAGTATCTGACAGTCTGGATTCCATTATCAGCCCTCAGTTAGGGCTGCTGCTTTGAGTTACATTCTCACTAAGGAGAAGGCAGCAGTGATGGAATCACTGGGTAAAGCAACCCTGTCAGGTCACATTAGCCGGAGAGGGAGAGACTGGGCAACGCCTGGCAGGTAGGTCTACCTGAGGAAGGGAAACTTGGCAGCACCGTGCAGAATGTGAAGGGTGGACTCTGGAAGAGACCGCGCTGAGAAGCTGCCCTGGCTTATGTGTCTCAGCCGCTCCCGATGACACGGAAAGGGAGGCGCTCTTTAAAGAGGCCCCTGAACAGAGAGCTCTCCAAGAAACAAAACCAAGTAGAGCCCAAAACTAAGACAGTGTGGGGGAGGGAGAGAGACACAGACCTATCAGGCAGACCTTTCCTCCCCACCTGTCCTAGAAGGAACCCGGATCAGAGTGGTGACACTCACAGCTTCACGCCAGACGTGCTGACCGGGACAGAGGCCTCTCCTCTCCTGGTTTGCTGGTGTCCTCTTTGAGAGACTATTTGTGTCATAGAAAAAGGAGGATAGATCCGTGGCTTGCGCTGCCCTTGAAGAATGTGAGAGAAGAATTTTCTCTCCAGAAAATACACTCTGCACATAAAAACTTTCAAACAAATGCAGCTCATCCATAAACCTGAATTTAAAGTCTGTGGAATGGGTGCTGAGTCTTAAAAGGAAATTAAAACTACCTGCTCCAGGGGCACCTGACTGGCTTAGTCGGAAGAGTGTGTGACTCTTGATATTGGGGTCGTGAGTTCAGGCCCCACGTTGGGTGTAGAGATTACTTAAATAAATAAATATTTTTTAAAAAATCTACCTGCTCTAAATGTGTCCAAGATTTGTAGCTTGAATGAATGTGTACTAAGATAGTAAATTAGTAGCCCAGTGTTGTTTGTGTTTTCATTTTTGAGGACTTAAGGAGATGGGGAGGGGCATCAGAAGGCCAACAAATATATTTCCAATTCTTCCAGAGTAAAAGAAGGTAGATTCCCCAGAGAGGCTGGTGGAGCTTGGAGCTCGATGTTATACCTGTGTAAGGTTCTAGAAAGTATTTCTAAAGAGATGATTTCTGAACATTTTGGAAAGGAAACCGTGTACCCACAGCCAGCATGGATTCACGAAGTGTAAGTTCAGTCATATTAATCTCATAGATGCCAGTAGATGAGGGGACTAAGAGTGTGTGGCTGCCTGGGTTCATTTCCCACCTCTGCTGTGGATTTAATCTTAAGCTCTTCATCTGTTGGGATGGAGGTAATAGCACTAGTGTGTCAGGGTGACGTACATAGCTGTTCCTTTATGGCCATGAGGATATACTCGATGTTGAATAATCGTACCGATCCGTTTTCATGGACTCAGTGAAAAGACAGGAGCGGGAGTCTCAGAGCAGTGACCTCCATCTAACTGAATGCCACATTCCTAAGGTGCTGGAGAGTGGATTGCCATCACCCTGGAGAGAAATTTCTAGTGGATATCCGCTGGGCTTTTCCTCAGCCCAGCTGAACATTGTTAATGACTTAGATAGATAAAGGGTGACAAGGCCTACTTATCAAATGTGTGGGTGATAGCTGTGAAGGGAAAGATAGCAGACAATGGTGATCCTAAAATAAGGCTTCGTAGAGATCTGGAGAGGCCAGAATGGAACAGGACGATGACTGAAGTCTTCCACTTGAGGACCCAACTCTATAATTAAGGGATGTGGGAATAAGGCATAATAATATAGTTAATACTAAATATAATAATTACTAAGTGTAATAGTTACTAAAATGTAGGCAATTTCACATCCGACTCAACCATCTCCTTTACAGAAAAGGAAACTGGAGTCTAGAAATGTTGGGTGAAGTGAGGCTATAATTGGGGAAGCCAGAATTTGAACCCAGGCAGTCTGCCTCCAGAGCCCACTCTGAGGAAACAAAATTCTGAATACATCCTGTAACATTAAACAGTGTGATGCTGCTGCCCCAGAGCCACATGTGACCACACAGTGTGTGACCTAAGGAGCCGATGATGGTCTCACCCACTATAAGCCATTAAGGTAACAACACATAAATGTGTTCCGTTCCAGGCGCTACACTTTAAGAGGCACATAGACAAATAGATGACTTTCAGAAGACAGTAGATGGTGAGGGGGACTCAGAACCTGTCATGCGAGGAGTGGTTAAAGGAACTTGGACGTATTTAGCCTGGAGAAGAGAAGACTCGGTAGGGACTTGCCGTGAGAGCACTACATGTACGTGAAGTGGGTCCTGTAGAAAGTGGGTTGAACGTATTTCTGTTGGCTCTGACAGTTTCCGGAAATAACCTGGGGATAGGTTTGACTCTAGCACAGGGAGAACTTTCTAACCCTCAAGAGCTCCAAAGGGGAACCACACATTTGGAAGAATTGAGTCTTGTCCTGGGACACGGTCAAGCATCAAGGAGGAAAATGGGCCACACAACTTGCCAGGGCTCTGTGAAATCGAGCCCTGGGGTCTGTGGCATTTCTTCAGGGACCCCAAGGCCGTCTTTGCCACATGGTGTTTGAGGCCCCAACTTACTGACTTGTAGGAATCTTTTTAAATTCAGCATACCCTAAAAGTTGGCTGCTCAATCTGCTGGGCTTGGGAGATGACCCCTGCCTTTCTCCCAGTCCTGCCAGGGCCTTGGATATACTAGAATTTAGATAGGGAGGAAATCAGAGATCCCGCTCCTTCTCCCCACTGCTAGCTGACCCAGCACCTTGTGCTCTGGGACCATATGGCACCCTGGAAATTTTGCAGGTTGCTGACCACTGACTGCATGACCTTTTCCCTTTGTCTTCTCTGTTGATTTCTGTCCCCCACCATGGCTTGAACTCTCCGGAGCTCTTGGCTCTAGCCCCTAGGCTGAGGTTCCTTCTCATCGCTCAGTAGGAAGAGGCTCTGCCCAAGTCCCCACCTCCTCTTTTCCCTGCTTTAGAATATACCTTTTTCAGTGCGCTCTCAGCAGTTGCTCCTTTCCTGCCAACGTGTCACTCCTCTCCAGGCCCTGGTGTGGCCCGTCTTGACAAGGAGCTTTCGTCCTGTGGTGCACTGGGGTCCAGCTCCTACTCCAGCAGTCTCAGAGCGCCCCTTCAGTTTCTCCAAACCCAAGACCATTGACAGTGGTTTCCTGAGTTTCCTCGTCTCTTAAAACCAAACGGTAATAGAATCTTTCCTAGACGGGGAGATGTTAGAGGTCCCCCTTCTCCTGTGTGACCCAGCTGTGAGGCTCTTGCTCCTATTTGAGATCTGTCCTTCAGAGTGCTTTCCTCACTCAAAACTTCAGTAAAAATCTGTTGCACTGCATATTTAGGACTTTTGCTTTCTAGAGCAGCATTTTCTACCTACCCGTCCCTAATACCAACCCCAGTTGAGAGCCATTGTCTTTAGGACCCCCGCCATCGGCATTCTCTCTGTCAGATTATGGCAGAGCAGTGAACACTGGGTTCCTTTCACTGTACTTCCTTACATTGGTCTCCAGAATGACTTAGCCACACACACACACAAAAAAAAAGTAGAAATGACACTTAGTTTTGCATGGATCCCTTAATTCGCTTATTCATTTGTTCATTCAGCTCACTCCACAAGCCTGAGTGCCAGCTCTGTGCCAGGCACGGCTCTGTAGGCGCTGAGGCTCAGCAGTGAGCCAGACAAACCCCCACCCTTGAGGCTCCTGTGGGGGGAGGGAGGGGAGACACTGCCATAAACAGATGGCAGTAGCATCCTTCATATATTCCTTTCAAGGCCTGTGACCTCTCTCCCTAATAGCTGATCCCCGTGGGCCAGTATGCTAAGATAATATAAACTCTCCTTTCCCTCCCCTGCCATCTCCTGCCCCATATGGGGAACTTCGTAGCATTTCTTTTCCAGCTGCTTTAGGGTGCTTAAACTTCAGGTTTTCTCATTTTGTCAATCCGGGGGTGGGGGCGGTATTTGGGAAAAAATTAGGTAGGTCTTTCCTGGGCATACAATGCATACCCTATCCAGCAGTTTGAACGCCTGTAAATCTTTGGGGTGGTTAGAAGCCTTCTTAAAACCGTACTTTGAAGATTTCTTGATGCGGTGTTTTCCCAAACCCGTTCCCTGATTTTGTTGGTTCATTCATTTATTTATTAAATATTAAGCTCTTACTATGTGCTGGGCACTGCATGGGTGCTGGGGATTCAAAGATTAGTAAAAATAGACATGGCCATTATATTTATAGAACTTACAGTCTAGCATGAGAGAGACAGTAATCAGATAATCCCACAGACATAAAGATGACTTTGTCCATGCTTCGGTGCTAGTGATCAGTCTGGAAGGCTTCTCTATAGCGGTGATGTGGGAGCAAGGTTTGAAGGTGGTAGTTAGCTAGGCCGAGGAGAAAGCCTGTGTGAGGAAGGCCTCTCAGGGAAGGGCAGTTACACAGGAGGCAACAGAAGAGCTCCCTGCAGAATCTCTCGAGACCTGCGAGATCCCCACACGGGAACCGGAGCTGTAGCGCTTTCCACGTGCGTTTGACCTGGAACGTTTCCTAGAGCATTTCTCAGGACCAGCATTACACTTGGACGTACTTCAGGAAACACCAGTTCATCATGCCCTGGGCCACTCAAACATAAACAGCAAAGAAAACAAGGAGAGTTGTTCAGAGAATGGGGATCATTGGCACTAAACTCTCCAGTGGGCGGCTCTAAAGGAATTGTATTCACTAACTCACCAAGTAACAACTGATTGTTTCGTCAGTTGTTCCCATTCTCTTTCCTACCTGGTGAGACGAAGGCTAGTTCGTTGCTAACTTCCAGGTCCTTAAAGGCAGGGATCACATCTTTTTGTCTTTGTAGCCCCAGCACCTAGAACTTTACCTGGCACATAGTAGATATTTTCTGAATGAATGACCCTTGAGTTGTATCCTGGGAGAACCATATGGTGAGGCATAAGCTCTAGTGTGTAGTCATGTGGAACCGGACTCTAGGACATTCTGTGTTTGAGTCTACATTTTTGCAGCATTAGTCTGCTTACTTAGGAGCTAATGTTTATAACATGGTGGGTTTTTTAAAAAGCATTCTGTTCCTGAAAAAAAGATTGCATTAGATATGAAACTGAATGTAACAGAATTTAGGAGGAAGAAAATGGAACCTCCAGCACTTTTTCTAATGAAAGAAATTCCCTCTTTCTCCACCAGGAGCAGTATTCTATTTGACATTTTACTACAGTGGTTTACTTTTATTTCACTTTATTGCTTTATTCCCTTTCTTTGATTTTATATTTCTTTGAATTTATATGTTGGTTTTTAAATTTTTCCTTCTGAGATCTGTAGATCTGTGACTAATCACAATCATTATAATCACAGTTTCAAATTATTAATGATTTGATTCGCTCTTACCTAGAATCAACATTTTCAATATAATTCATGTTCAGATGTTTTTAAGTATAGTGATTTTTAACAGTCTTTATCAGGTAAAATGTCTTGGCATGTTTTAGGATTCTCTTTTCTAAAAGAACTTGAATGCAGAACAACTGTAAAATAGTTTATTTTCTTTCTTTAGGATTTACTTACGAGACATAAATTGCTCAGTGCAGAATTTTTGGAACAACATTATGATAAAGTAAGTATATGAAATACTACCTTAAAATTTTAAGTTTGGGGACACCTGGGTGGCCCAGTTAGGTAAGCGTCAGGCTCTGTCCGTGCTCAGTGTGGAGCCTGCTTAAGATTCTCTCTCTCCCCGCCCCCCACCTCCCTCTGCCTTGCTCATGCATGTGCGCTCTTTCTCTCTCTCAAATAAATACATAAATAATAAAATTGTAAGTTTTGTACCAGAGATGAAATATTTGTTAGATTTTTATGCCAGATACTTATTTTGTATACATAATGGTTTTAAATGGTGCTATAAACATTTCTTTACTGAAATGAGGTATAGAGTGTTAACGTGGTCAGCAGCAGAATTTTATCTTTTTGATTGACACACTACCCTTTGCATTTTTTCTTGCTTTAGGGAAGGAAATAAAAGTGTTTTGTTGGGGCGCCTGGGTGGTGCAGTCGTTAAGTGTCTGCCTTCAGCTCAGGGCATGATCCCGGCATTATGGGATCGAGCCCCACCTCAGGCTCCTCCACTGGGAGCCTGCTTCTTCCTCTCCCACTCCCCCTGCTTGTGTTTCCTCTCTTTCTGGCTGTCTCTCTCTGTCAAATAAATAAATAAAATCTTAAAAAAAAAAATAGCAGCCCACTTAAAATTCCTGTCTAACCCGTGAGATTTGGCATAGGTTTTCATTCTTCACTAGTCGTTTGAATTTTTGAAATCCTAGGCACACACTTGTCGTTCACTTTGCTGTTCAACTAAATTGTAAGATTCTGAGAGGCAAAATCTGTGCTTTCGAACTCTTTTGTGCTCCTCTCTCCCTCCCACTCAGTAACTTCTATCATGCAGTGTTGCGCACATAGGAAGGCCCGCATAGAAAGCCTCATGACATTGCTGGTCATCGATTTTTTTTTAATTTTCCGTTTGGATATGGTACGTTTCTTTGTGTGTGCGTTGATTTAAAATGGGAGCACGGTCATCTCAGGGGTGCCTTTCTATAGCAGTTAGAAGCGTAGGCTTCCACACCAGGCTCCCCGGAGTCTGGCTTCAAGTCCTGGCCCCACCTTGGGCCGCTGCCTCCATTCACCCTCTGCCTTCAGAATCCTCGGCCCTAAAAGAAGTCTCATAATGGCACTGTCAGGTGTTGTCGTGGGTTGTTGTGAGGATTACTAAGAACGTGTGTGTCGCTCGCATGACAGCAGCGCCTGGAACACCGTACGCAGCTAGTAAACATCGGCACGTTGTTTGTGCTACTGCCTGGTCTCAGAGATTCTCTAACTGAACATACCAGTATCTTAGTTTAAAGCCCACTGAAGATACAAACTAACAGTGACATCAGTTTAGTTTTGTAGTAAAATATTTTCCTACATGTTATTAATGGATGACATTGGTTTACAGAATTTTAGGAAAATCTATGTGAGGCAGCTAACAGAAGTGTGTAGGCCGTGTGGTCAGATCTGAGGGAGCGAGAAGGCGAGCAAGGAGCCAAGGGATGCGATGACACAAAACTACGTCATCTGAAGTCCTGTCCACTTGGGCCCTGAGCTTTCTAATAATAACCAGAAGCATAGAGGGAAACAGAATCTGTTTAAAAAATCACAACATCTGTAAAACAAAACACATTTCTCCCGTTGGCGTTCTCAGGGAAATTCAGTCAGAGTAGCAGGTAGTGGACGCAGCCCTTGAGGTGACTGAAATGCTGAACTGAAGTGTAGTTAGTTCCCCGAGAGCAGATCTTCGAGGAGCCCCGGCGGTGCCTGTCCTCATGCGATATTCCTAACCCAGGGAGGAGATCCGGCATCCCCGGGGGAGCACATGGACTGCACACGTGCTCTTCAGCCAATCCTCCGTCAGGATAATCTCTTGAACCTAAGCTTAGCCTAAGAATTAGGCAGCAGAAAATCTTAACCTGCATTTTCTGTCAAGAACTTGGGGGGGGGGTACCTGTTCGTGTTACTGATTTAAGGCAGGTCCAGTTGTTTGGATCGCTGGTTTGATGATCCTTTGAGGAGAAGGTTGGGTTAACATCCTTCTCTGAAGAAGAAGCAGTCTGCCATCCCACCTCTGGCTAGAAATAAGCATATGTTCTGGGTTAGCTCTAAAGCAAGAGTCAGAAAACCTCTGTAACAGGCCAGATAGTAAATACTCGAGGCTTCCTGGCCATGCAGTCGCTCTCGACTCTCCTGTCTTGTGCTGAGAAAGCAGCCATAAACAATACATAAACAGACTTATTTACAGTACATGAATGAGCGTGGCTGTGTTCCCACAAAACTTTATAAAAGCGGGTGGCAGGCTGGATTTGGCCCACGAGCTGCACTGTGCTAAGGCCCGCTCTGCATCACAGATGAATGGGGAAGCACAGGCACAAACAGTTTCAGCAAGTGTGGCCTCGGCCCCTATGTGTCCCTCGTTTCCATTTCCTACCCCCTGCTTTTGATGGGCTTCTGCTCCTTACCATGCCAGTGACGCGGCGCTCGGTAGTGATCACCGTTTTGTAAATCCAGTGGACACGTGTCACTTCCTAAGTATGTCACGTTGTGCATTCTCCAGTCTTCACCCATGCTGTGTTCTTCCCTCTTTATCTCTGAAGAACTTTTCTCCTCCCCTTTTCTAAATGAAATTGCTGCCGTTATTCAAGATTGAGCCCAGGTCCCAACTTCTCTAGGACACCTACCTATTTGACAGTGCTGAATTTCTCCCCACCTATTTTAATTTTAATGATTTTCTCCTTTGCTTGATGCATTGAAAGAACAGGTAACTTTTCTGTTTGTGGTTGTTCTTCAGGCTCACTGAGTTGTAAAAAATAAGAATTTTCTAACACCAAGAGTGAGAGCTGACTCCACTTTGAGAAACAGTTGGAGGGTAGGAGTTGTGTTTTGTGCATATGGAGTTTGGATGACAGAAGAGGACCAGATTTAAGCCAAATGGGCCTGGCTAGCCTGGGTGAGGGTCGGTCCCAGGAGCCCTCCTCCTGGAGGTCATCCTCGGGCACCCCTAAGGATCTCTGAGCACCACTGAGGAAGGCTGTGTGAGACAGAAGGGCAGCAGGTGGTCTTTGTGGTGGTAGAAGTGCGTGCTCAAGGGCGCCTGGGTGGGTCGTCGGTACCATCTCACTTCAGCTCAGGTCATGGTCTCAGGGTCCTGGGATCGAGCCCCGTGACGGGCTTCCTGCTCAGCAGGGAGTCTGCTTGTCACTCTCCCTCTCCCACTGCCCCCCTCGCTGCTCGTACTCTCTCACTCTCTCTCCAGTAAGTAAAATCTTAAAAAAAAAAAAAAAGTTTGTGTTCAAGCTTTTTAATATTCTCTACCAATATTTAAAAATATAATATCTGAAACATGTTTTCTTATCTTTTAGTTCTTCAGTGAATATGAGAAGTTACTTCATTCAGAAAATTATGTGACAAAAAGACAGTCACTCAAGGTATGACTGATTATTTTTATATGGTTTACTTCTCTTCACCCTGTGTTTGAAACTTGTATTTGGGGAAAAGGAGATATGCTGGTGTGGGTCTTAGACCTTTGAGAGGAAAATACATTTGTCCGTGGTCAAGATTGTTGTGGAAAGGAAGAAGTTCAGCAGTGGTCCACACAGGGCACTGCCCACCTGCCTGTAGGTAGGAATACCAAAATGGAATATACAGAATTGTGAAAAAGTCTGTATGCTGTTAGCAACGCTCTTAGCATTGCTGTATTTTACATTTGGAGGCCTATTTTTGAAACTTAGAATTATCTCAACCAGAAGAAGGCCCAGTAGCTGTTGTGCCTCCCAGCACGGCGCAGGCTTTTTGGGGTGGGGGTGTGTGAAGGGGATGTGAGCAGTGAAACCTCGAACCACGGGCAGGTTTGGCTGCTTTGTCTCAACCTGGGATATGGATGGTTCCATCTGAAATTTACATTTAAGATTTAAAACTCTGGAACAGGGTTTGGCAGACTGTAGCTCATGGGGCAGATCCAGCTTCCTGCTATTTTTGTAAATAAAGGTTTATTGGATCACAGATACATTCATTTATTTACCTATTATGTGAGACTGTTTCAGAATATAACAGCAGATTTGAAAAGTTGCTGCAGAGACCATATGGTTGGCAAAGTCTAAAAACATTCCCTGTCTGGTCCTTTACAGAAAGTTTGCGGACCTCTACTCTAGAAAATTCTCAGTGCAGTTAATAAAAGCATACCTCTCACTTTGTCAGTAAGTGGTCCTGACAGGAACTGTAGATGGAAATCACAAAGGATATGGGGGAGAAAAATCCTAATTCCATTTATACTTTTTACCATGTCTACTTTAAATTCTCCTCTGCTCGGAGCTCTTCCTCTCAGAGCTGTCTGAACTCATTTGATCAGGACTACATTCCTGCTTCCCTCTGCCATGGGGAGACAACTCGCAAAGACCTTCTCTTTCTATGGGAATGGACCAAGGACATCAGGGGCATCTTTTAGACTTGTGTCCTTTGATAAGTACACTCTCTGCCCTCCAAATTTCCAAAGGAATCCTTTCCAGCAGGCCATCTACTTCTTCTTTTCCCTTAAGACTGTAACTCGTGCAGTGGCGGACCAGTCATAGCCACAGTTTGGACATGTGTCGCTGCCGAAAGGTCCGATCAGGCTGGGGCACTTCCCACTCATTGCTGCTGTTCAGGCCTCGCCTCCCAGCCTGGCCTGTAGTCCAGCATTCCAGGATCCTGAACCTCCTCCCTTCTTCAGGGGTGCTGGCTGGCGATGGCCACTGATCAGACCAGTCTTTTCATCTTTGCGTGGGGGTGGGGGGGAGGGGGTGGTACCTCTGGCGGCTGTTTAAGGGCGTTTTCTTCCCTGTACATCAGTGTGATGTAATATATATTTGTAAGATTCGTGATGTAGTGCCGGCTCCCCTGTGGATCTCAACACTATAGAGTGGCCCTACACCAGCAGCCCCTTTCTGCCCGAGGGCCAAGGACACCCTGTCCCCCCAGCATCACACAGACGTGAGCAGCTGGATGGAGCCAGCGTCTTCCAGGCAGGATTACCTAGGGTAGTAGCTTCCAGGGTCAAGACCTCTTCATAGGAGGGGGAGCAGGGTAGTTTATTGGCAAACCAGTAGACTTTGACCAAATTCTGAATTTTGGGGCTGCTTAGATAAGGAGAAGGGCCTTCAAGACCTTTTTGCCACTTACAAATTGCCAACATGAGAAGGAAGGTTAAGACTGCCATTTGCAAGACCTTAGTCATGGACACGTCTTCGGCCAGTCTTCGCCTCCTGCAGTTTCATAACACCTCATGAACGCATGGAACAATCTTCAGGACCGGTAGTACTTTAAAAATGGATTTTAATTTGTACTCCTTTTTTTGCAGCTACGTTGGCATTTATTATTCTTATAGTCATTTTATCAGCAAATGTATATTCCCTGTGCAAGACCTCAGACTTTTATGTCTAAAGAAATTTAACGAATTACCAATTACCCTCCTGCAGATAACTAAACTGATAACCTCCAGATAACGAAATGAGCCATGTTCAGTATTTCTTTGGTTTCTGTGATAGAAAATGAACACCAGTAAAGCTATAAACCCTCACATACTTAATAGTAACTTTGAGTCTTCATAAGAGTAAATACTTGCTGCTTCTTATCTTGAAAGTTGTATATTTTGTGATTCAGATTGATGTGAAGCCAAGCTTGAGCTTCTGAATTCTTCCTATAATTTCTTTATCAGTCCTAAGTAGAATAGATTTATTCTCCTGCACATCAGGTTATTTTTGATTTCATATGATGACATGTTGCTTATCTAGAGATCAGTTGTCTGGCAAGTTCCAAGTATCTAGAACATAGCCAGGAATCCAGAAAGGAATTAACTAAAGCAGTTAATCCAGAATAACTGTATTCATGCATTTTGCTTCCCTCAGACCTCACCCCATGTCTCTGTTCAGACTCAAGTCTGACGTGCTTTGCACATACATATCCATGCTTTTACTCCTCACTGCACTCTCATGAGATGTTGGAACTGAGGCACAGGGCAAATTAAATAATGTGTTCAAGGTTGCATAGCTCACAGGGAGCGGGGAGGCAGCATTTGAACCCAGGCAGGCTGGTGCCAGGGCCAGGCTCTCTACCACACTGCTTCTGCCTCTGTCCACAAGGACTGCAGCTCGACCCCTGGCCCACAGCAGGCGTGCTAGGCCCGCACTAGGAGTCGGCCCACTGTTAGACAACACGAAGGGGTGACTGCTGGTTTTGGAAAAAGATGAGAGCAGGCAGTGACCATTTGAAAACCAAGGACTGATGTGGTATAACGGACTCCTTAGAACTCAGTGAGCCCTGGAGACAGGCCTTTTCCAGCTTAATTGTTATCATTAGTATTGATGAGGAGTCATTAAGAAAAAATTGGAGTGTCTTCAGGATACTTCGCAGAAGAAAGAACAGAGAAATATTCATTCTTGTAAACCTTCCTGAATCAGATAGGATGAAAGCATAACTCGAAGGCTAAAGGGTAAGTGTATGGAAGCTTTGGACCTGGAACCTTCTGTCCTGGGAAGTCCAGATAAATAATTTTTCAGTTAAGCTAAGATTTGTAGTTAAACAAGAATTATCAATAACTTACCTTCTGACCATTTTCTTTGATAGTTTTTTTTTTTTTAATGAGATCAGGTAAATGCATATTTAAAGAGTAGGCTCTGACAGTTTCAGATTTGGGGCCCATGTGCCTTGGAATATGTCAAGAGTGAGAGCAGTGTTGGACTCCCCATAGGCTTCCCCCAAAAGAAAGGCCTAAGTGTTTAAGTGGCAAGTAGTGGACACTCAGTAACGTTTCAATTAGAATTTCAGTTCAGGGGCGCCTGGGTGGCACAGCGGTTAAGCGTCTGCCTTCTGCTCAGGGCGTGATCCCCGCGTTATGGGATCGACCCACATCAGGCTCCTCCGCTATGAGCCTGCTGCTTCCTCTCCCACTACCCCTGCTTGTGTTCCCTCTCTCGCTGGCTGTCTCTATCTCTGTCAAATAAATAAATAAAATCTTTAAAAAAAAAAAAAAAAGAATTTCAGTTCAGCTCATCGGTCTTTTGAGTACCTGCTAATATTCTTTGCTTAACAATGATGATTTTTTTTTATTTATTTTTTTAATGATGATTTTAAAGTGAATTATTTTTTTAAACTTTGGTTTTACTTGAAATCTTGATGAGTTAATTGTTTAAATGTCTTCTCAGCTTCTCGGTGAACTACTCTTAGACAGACACAACTTCACAATTATGACAAAGTACATCAGTAAACCAGAGAACCTCAAGTTAATGATGAATCTCCTACGGGACAAGAGTCGTAACATCCAGTTTGAGGCCTTCCACGTCTTTAAGGTAGAGTATTAGAGCCATAGACAGTATTTCCCTCCAGAGTTGTTACCTCATTTCATTTACCAGTGGTTGAAATATTATTCACCTCATTTTGGTAATCTAAGTGACCCAACAGTCAGTATTCATATTTGTGTAGTATAACATTTAAATAAAAATGGACCCAGAAACAGGGTATGTCATCTGGACTGGAGACAAGAAAAGTGTTTATTATAGAGGAGTGCCATTTATCTTTGGCACAGAATATTATTAATCGCAAAGTAAATCCATTTCTTGATGCTTTTCTTGGAGGGTTTAGTACTTAAAATCCATTCTGGCTTTCTGTGCCCAGAAATAATTTCTGCCCATATTATTCTAAAATCAGTCTATATTTAATACCGGCTACTGAATTTCAGAGCATGAGTGAATGTGTCAGTCCTTTTGACTGAAACATATAATTCTCCCCCCTCCCTTGCGCGCGCACACGCGCGGGGACACACACACACACACACACACACACACACACACACACACACACACACACCCACACCCCTGTTGTCAAATGAGGTCTTCCAAAGCGGAAGCCCCTGCAGTGTGACTTGACCGTGTGCCGCCCAGCTCTGCTGACTGCGGCGCGGCCGCCGGGGTCTCGTTCTTCCCTGTGACTGACGCCAGTTTCTCTCCCTGCAGGTGTTTGTAGCCAATCCCAACAAGACGCAGCCCATCCTAGACATCCTCCTCAAGAACCAGACCAAACTCATAGAGTTCCTCAGCAAGTTTCAGAATGACAGGACCGAGGACGAACAATTTAACGATGAGAAGACCTATTTAGTTAAACAGATCAGGGATTTGAAGAGACCAGCTCAGCAAGAAGCCTAATTTCCAATCAACATCTAAAATATTAAATCCAAATTCAGCATTTGCTGTTAGCTATTCAGCATCAGGCGCTCTT
This sequence comes from Ailuropoda melanoleuca, assembly GCF_002007445.2. NCBI lineage: Eukaryota > Metazoa > Chordata > Mammalia > Carnivora > Ursidae > Ailuropoda > Ailuropoda melanoleuca. The sequence continues at coordinate 190,806,637 of NC_048219.1, forward strand.
ATCGGTTCATGAGGAACTTTACTGCTAACCTGCTGTTAAGTGAACGGTTTTTCATTTTACCTTTTTTGTTTTTTTTAGTCCAAGTTGGAGAACGTAGCTGCTGCTTTCTTGCACACTAGAGCACACGTGGACTTTCTCTTGATCTTTGTGTCGTTTCAGAGTTCGAGGACTCTTGTTTGCTGTAGGAGTTCTGAACGTGGCTAGTTCCTGAAGGCAGATGTGTAGGCGGTGGTGTGGTTTAGGGGAGAAGGGGATTGCAGTTATCAGATTAAACCTGCGTGTTTGCATTGATCTCTGTGCAAGATCTGAGCATGGATTCATGGTAAGGGCGTATGCCTTCACTAAAGGAAGATGGAGCAGAGCTGTATTTGAAATCAGAGGGCAACTGTATCCAAGATGTGAGCTTTTTGGGTGGATAAAGTTGACGTGCGAATAAATTGATAGCGACTTCTCAAAGGTGTGAAGCTTCATAAGGTCATAAGGAAAATGTAAATATGCTTTTCACAGCTTTCTAGAATTTTTTGACATTTGATTTTCTTGAGACTTGTAAACCTGGATATGTTGAAGGGTATTTGTTAATTTTACTTTTTGGAAGGTATTTTAAACCAGTAGAGCTAACAGTGACACCTTGCGTTTCATTTCAACAATGCTTACAGGTTTCTTTTGTATATAATTCTTAGAATGCTCATTTCTTTTAAATGATTTAATTTGTACAGCAGAGGAATGTTACTGTATTAGTATGTAACTATTACCTAATATTGAGTTTTTGCAAAAAAAAAAAAAATGAATGCTCATATGTAATTGAAATACTTCCGATCACATGAAAATGCTGATTTAACATTTAAGTATCACAGCATTAAAAGAAAAAATGGAAACCAGTCCTTTGTATTCAGTTACGTACTGGGGAGCCGTCAGTCGGCTACGCTTTCCTGCGCGATGTTGGCCTTATTCATTTAAATGAGTCATGAGTTTGCCAGATACGGAAGATCCCGATTATGCTAAATTACTGCTGATTCTCCTTGTGGGGGAAACCTCTTAGAGCACCTTTTCCTTCTTAGAGTAAGTAATCCAGTACAATAGTTGTGAAACTGAATAATTAAAACTTCGGCTTCTCTTAGGAAAAGAAGAGTCCCTAGTCCTAGGTGTCCTATGGGGAAATGTATTTTTTTTAATGTCCTGTTCCTTAATGCTGCAGATGATCAGTATTTATGAAGTCACTGATTTTGCACCACTTTTTGTTACTGTGACCACAGCAGAACAACGTCTCCTAGAACATATCTGTGTAAAGTTACTGGAATGGTATCTGTTCATCTTAGTGATACAAAGATCACAACTAACAACAAATCAGAGTTTGCCAGTTCAAATTCAGCATGGCTGTAGCTGATTAAGAAATTTATATAATTACTCTTTGCTAGCCTCTCTCACTAATTGAATTATTTATCAGCCAGCAAAATGAGACTCCCAATGGATGTTTTAAGCATGAGGTTTTCAGACCTCCTAGGAATATCAGTGGGGAAAACAGCTCCAGGAAACATAGATGTGTTTTATTCCATCTCATTAAAAAGGCAGCCTACATTATAATTGGTTTTTCTGAGGCTGTCTTTTCCAAAATCCGTGTAAAATAATTCATGTTTTTTCTATCGGAAGTAAGGAAAGCAATCCAAGCTCTTCGAAATGAAAATACCCACGATGTTTAGGAAGGGAACGGCAGACTTGACCGTGTGAAGCGTTCTGGTTCTTGTGGTCTTGTGCTTGGTATCTGGGTTTAGTGTGAAAACATTAGTTAACACCAAGTGGAAGAAAGGTTTCCTTGCCAAGCTGGGTCTTCGAACTTCGAACAACCAGCTTCCACTTGGGCGGCGGCCTCGCAGCACTATTGCCTCCGTCTGGAGGCAGAGGGGTGCAGCCTGTCAAAACCCTTACACCACTGATGCACTGGGATCTGGGCAGTTAAGACTTGTTTTGTTTTTGTTTTTTAAAAAAAATGTGAAAACATTCAAAGTTGAAAAGTTGCATTTGAAGTTATGATCATTTAATATATTACCAAAACTATTATACTGGAAGTGGTTTCTTTTTGTGTTATAAAGGTTTAATTTTACTTAAGTCAGTTACAGTTACTCAATGTGATTTTTAACCCTTAAAAAAGGTAGAGATGTATACAATTGTTAACAATGCCATGAAAGCATTTCTTTTCTCCTGAGGAAACGTAAATTTCTTATCAGAATATCTGGCTGGCCCTGTAATTTAAATTAAAATAAAATTTTGGAGAAACAGCATTGTCTGTTTTTATGGTGTCTTACAGATAGTTGCATCTGTGTCTCCATGAACGGCGCTCTCAGGAGACGCACCAGCACAAATCTTGTCGCAGACTAACCGGAAACATTTAACACACACACACACCTCTCCGAGTCTTTTCCTATTTGAGGTTTTATTTTTGGTGTGAAATGCGACTTTTCCTTACGTGCTGGGGCTCCCAGCTCCCTGGCCCTGCCTCTCACAGTTCAGTATTGTCACCTGTTGTTTGATGGGTTTTTTAGACCCCAGCATTTGGGAGCGGATCCTTCAGCCATGGCTCTGTGACCCTTCATTGCGAACGTTCGAGGGTAAAACTCGACCACTGGGCAAGGGGGATATAAAGTACAGGGTGAGAATACAGTGAAGGCAAGGGAGCCGCAGAAGCGCCAGAGCGACTGTCTGCCCCCAGGCCGCCTGGGCTGTGGGGCGCGTGGCCCTGTGCTTGCTTCTCATTTTAACCTTGGTCGGTGAATGGGACCGCCGTTCTCTGTGGGGATGGCACGGGACGTGTTCTTGCCCAAGCACTTCACGTGAACAACATCCTGTTTATTTCTTCTAGGTAGTTCAGTCTGTCATCTCCAAAGGTGACAGGGTCCCTTTGTCCTCTGATGAGACAGGATGAAGTGGCCATGCTGAGGGTTTGGCCTCATGGGTTAGCACACATTCCACTTCCTACCAGTCACCACCCGGGTGTCCCCTCCCCACGGCAAGAAAGTCTGAGTCTCGGGCTGCTCAGAGTTAATGTGTAGCTCTTACCTGCCTCCTTTATTTATGTATTTTATTTATAAGGACTATAGACAGTCGTGACTATAAAAGCTTTTGGGGGACTCAGTGCTCAATACCTTGTTCGTTCAGGAGACTAGAGCCACTCTGAGATAATGAATGAGTAATCCCCCCCCCCCGAGAATTTGCCAGAAATGCCCCCAGATACACTTCCCTTCAGCTACTGCTTGGTTTACAAGGAGTATTCTCCCCCCAGCTGTTTGTGTCCTTACAGCAACTTTCAGAGCCTGATACCCTCTCTCTGACCATCCTGTTTCTAGAAGGTGTGAAGGACAAGGTAAGACGCCCCACACTACAATCTCAGAGCTCGCAGAAGCTGACCCCACGGAAACCCCTCCCTCAGGAGCAGTCTGAGCACATCCCACTTCAGCTCTGTCGTGACAGGACCCGCAGCTTCCGCCCGCCAGTGCTTCTGGTCGAGCCGCATTCCTCGCAGGCCCTGAGGACCCACGACATAGTCAACAGGGACAGGAGCCTTCAAGCCCGCTCTCAGGGAGACTCTCCCTGCCCGAGTGCACGCTGACTGAAGCCGTGGTGACCTTTGCGCCAAGCCGTATCGCTTCCCAGCGGGCATGAGGCCTTTGTGGTGTGTTCCTCGGTGACCTCTAAGGCCCCGCTGGTGTTTGGTTGTTGTGTGACCAGGTGGGAACTGACGAGAAGGTGGAGCGCCTGCCCCGAGGCCTCGTGCCTGGCACGTCCCTGGGGATCTAGGTCCCCAAGTACAGTGACCACCAGGTTTCTAGGCAGGAGGTCGTGTCCTCTGTAATTTGTGGAATACTATTTTCTAGGTCGCACTTCAGGAAGGACAGATACCAGAGATTTGGAGGGAAGGGTTATATTTCTCAACACTCTCTACAAGTTGAGCTTTAACTCCTCGGTAATGAATGTTTACCACCTACGTACTTGGTGTTCCGTGGAGATAACATGGTCCCGTTGTGTTTTTCAGCACCTGGGTCTTCTGTTTGGTGGAGATTCAGCAGGGACAGTGGACAACGCTCTCGAAGCTGTTTATTGTAGCCCAGGGCACCAGAAAGGTGGCAGTTACATGTCCCCAGAAGTAGCCCTCAACCTGACCCCAGCTGGGATGGGTGCTTCCCAGCAGAACTGAGCTCCAAAACCACGAAGCTAATGGTTTCCTGACATATCTTTTATCAGATACTTTCCCTCCCCTGGCTCCCGTCCCACTCTGTACCGGGGCTTCCTGGGCTCGAGTCCCAAATAAATGACTAGCGTTTGAACCCTTGTCCCAGGCTCTGCTTCTGGGGAGGCCCAAACTAAGACATGCTAGTTCTGTTCCTTCTCCTAACCGAGAGGCCTGAACAGCCACGCCTGTGGTCGGCCGTGTCACACACGGGGCCTCTCGCAGACGAGGCGGCCACGCTTGCTGCCTGCCCTTCAGACACACACCTCCTGTCCCTCTGCCTCGGTATTTAGGAGAGGCTCCGGCCACAGCGTGGCGCAGGACAGGCTGCAGACCCAAGCCCCAGTCAGCTGAAGCCTCCAGACACTTGTCTTTCAAAAACAGCTAGATGGGCCATGCCGATGCTCCGGAATGATTCTTCACAGTCATCAAAAGTTCTAGCAGAACTTTCGAAAGCTCCTGATTCCCTCATGCTCTATCTCCTTCCCAAAGACGTTTTTGAAAAGTGTAGTATGTATAACCCTGCGAAATGACTGCACAGTTGGGAACCCGGGCCAGAATTAGCAAATGTCTGGGTCTAGCTAGAAATTCGCGACGGGGCCAGGGTCGTGTGCAGCTGGGCTCAGAGACCCTCCCAGCCAGAGGACCTCCTGCCTGCAGGGCCTCCTGCAGCCTCCCCCACCCCTGCGCCCAATTTTAATTTTTAAAAAATCCACTGGGTGGCAGCAGAGCTCCTCGTTTCCTGCAGCCGCGGACCTGGGGGGGTGGGAGGGGGATGAACTGGGCATTGCAGGAGCAGAGCAGAGCCCCACCTGGAGATCCCGTGGTGCTGAGTGTCCCCCTGCCCCAGCTTCCCGAGTGCCCTTTGGAGCAAAAGAAGAAGAGGGCAGTCAAGAGAGGAAAACAAGGAGCCAGAGGGAGGGATAGATGCTCGATACAGATGCCATGTGTGATAGAGACAGAAAAGTATGAAGGGTAGAATTTAGCGGGTGGGTATATGGTTGCTTTGTTTTGAAGCAGCTTTACCATTTAGAAGAATTTTAGGTTTACAGAAAAAATGCAAAGATAGTAAAGAGAGTTTCCGTATTCCCCACACCTGGTTTCTCCTACTACTAACATCCTAAATAAATACGGTATATTTGTCATAATTCACGGACCAATACTGATGTGTTATTATTAATACTCGAAAGTATTATTAGTACCTCAAGTCCATACTTTACTCAGATTTCCTTCGTTTTTCCTTGATGTCCTTCCCGTGGGCCTGATTTCACCCAGGACCCTACGTGACATTGACTTGGTCATTGCGTCTCCTTCAGCTCCTCAGACTCCCCTTGTTTGCCATGAGGGGCATTTTGGAGAATCTCCCGCAGGTGGAATCTGAATGTTTTCACCTGATGAGAATGAGACTCTGGGTTTGGGGAGGAAGACCACCCAGATAGAGTGCCATCCTCATTACAGCTTATCCGGGTGCACACAGCCCCCCGACTTATCAGCCCTTTATCATCTGGCAGAGACAGTGTTGTCAGGCTTCTCTGCCCCAGAGCTGCTCTTTCGTTTTCCTTCTTTCAATTCCGTCCTCAGGAAGAAGTTGTGATGTCAGCCCACCCTCCCGGAGTGCGGGTCAGGCTCCCCTTCCTTGGAAGCAAGTAGCAAGTATCTACATGGATTATTTGGAATTTTTCTGCATGAGATATCTGTCTCTTCTCCCATGATATCCTTTCCCCCTGTCAACTTCCCTTGCAGAATTTTCTGTCTGCTTGAAATGTTTCGTTAGAAAATGGTGAAACAAAATTAAATGATCCAAAACATGGCAGGGGGGAGGGGGACATAGGCCCACAGACACTGCTGAGCCCCAGGTGAAGGGCCCCGTGTTTCTGAGGAGCCCAGGCAGCACGCACAGCACCTTCTCCGGAGTTCGCTCTCCCACTGCCTCATGGATGTGGGGTAGCAATCCCTGATGTGCCGGCCCAAGCCGGAACTCACCTGCCAGGGCCCCCCAGTTTCCGAGTTCCTGCCTCATCTCCCACCCCCTCCTCCCATCTTGTCCAGGGCAAATCCTGCGTGTTCTGCCTTGAAGTGCGTTGGTCGCAAGGCTGCAAATGCAATGTCCTTGCAACGATTATAACAAGCCTTCTAAAATCCTAGGAGAGCTCTTTTCCCCTCTTAGGAAACAGACTTAGAAATTCAGTTGTGTGATGATGCAACAGAGAATCAGTCTTGATTTAATGTGTATTTTGTGGTAACTGGCAGATAAATACTTGCTGACCTTCTCCATCTAAGTCCTCCTAAAACACCCACGTCAACGGATCCTCATTCTTTCAAGTTTCTTGGTTAATTGCCAACTATCCCCATAATATTGGCTGAGTGATTACCAAGTGCTTTACAAGGATGAACTCAATCCTCATGACACTCAGGTGGGTAGGTCCTCTAGGATCCCAACTTTCCAGATGTGGAAACAGAGGCCCAGGGAGGGTCAACCACTTGGCCGAGGCCACAGAGCCGTAGGGCAGCAAAGCCGGAAGGGGACTCCGCAGGCAGGATCTCTTTCCTTTAGTCTGACCCTCTACACCCTCTTCCAACTGCCTGTCTTCCTCCAAAACTCATCAACAAGCAGATAGTGGAGGCCCAGTTGTCACCAGCTAGACCCCAAAACCTAACCTAAGCTCACCTGCTTGTTCGTACCCATCATTCTTTCTCCCACATTGTTCCTTAAGCTCTTCTGTCCAGCTTCTCTCTTAACGCGGGCAAAACACCCGACAGGCATAGCATCGCATGATGGGAACCGAAACTACCCTTCAAGCTGTAACAGCCCAGAAGAGCTGGGGCTCCCCGACTGCCCGCCAGTCCGAGCTCAACCCCTGCCTGACGCCTGCGCAGAGGGACTGCGGACTGACTCGAGGACTGACCCATTACCTTCATCTCATTATAATACTAAACTCCCCGCCCCAGGGGGAGGAGCACAAGTGCATGAACCCGGTGTGTTTGCTTAAGGCGCCCGGGCCACCTGAAGCCTCCTGCATACATGAAGATTCGGCCCCCCTTTCTAAATACTCATCCTAACCCTAAACAAGAGAAACCCATTCGCTCTTGCTGCATGATTCCCCTGGATCTCTTTATCCGCTGCGAATAAAGTTTCCTTAAAGTCAGTTTCTACTCACCAAAGAGCAAACTCAAGGTGGTTCGGTTATGCAGGGAACTGCGGCAAAGGGGGGGTGGGTCTCTGAATCCCACCCGTTCTGTCTGTTCAGCTGTCTACGCGAAATGCGCGAGAGGGGCGGCTATTGGTCTAGTACCCACCGTCCTCAGAGGCTGGAGCCCTGTGCGGCCCGAGGGGCTCCCAGCCCCCAGGTGCTGTCTGGTATCAAACGGTGATGTCCTTGCCGCTCACCCAGGAGGGTTGATAATAAGCGGGTTCTGACCCAGAGGGTGTGGGATGGGGCCTGAGATTCTGCTTTTCTAACCAGCTCCCAGGGTGCTGCGGCCGAGGCGCCACACCTGGAGAAGCCAGAGAGGGCAGGTGACGTCGGTGCAGGTGCTCTGACTCAGCCCGGGTCATCCAGCTTCCGTGCGGGTAAGGAGCCGCCCCAGGCAAGCTTATCCTCGGGGATGACAGCAGCCGCAGGCCAGGAGGGTGCGGCTGTGATGTCAGGCCTCAGAGCGCTCTGTGAGGCCACCCACGATGGCCAGGGCCACCGGAGAGACCTGAGGGGTGGGGCGTAGTGTGGACCAGCCTGGGGACCAGAGGACGGGGTCAGGCCTGGACCCAGCACCCATAGGCCTCCCAGAGAGCGTGTGGATCTAAGCTGGGCTCCCAGTTTGCTGTCCGTCCCTCTCCCGTATAGCACACCTTATGTTTCTGGGTCTGTCCCTGCCCCCCTGACCACGAGCTTCTGCCGATCAGGTAGATCAGAGGCCAGGCATCACACAAGCTCAGCTGAGAGCAGCACCCCAACAGGGGAGGCCGCCGCACCCCTCTAGGGGCACCATCATTCCCGTCATATCTGGGTTGGTGTATTTAATCGGACCGTTTTCCAGCAGATGGCCGGGAAGCATCCTGGGGACGGGTGCCCACAAAACACCCGCAGGGCTGCCACTCAGCTATCCAATGAAAAAGCAGAACCCGCATGGGCTGGTCACTTCGGTCCTTCCCGCAGGCAGGACAGGTGCTCAGATGTGCTGAAGAGGGAGGCGCTGCACCCCCCACCCCACCCCCAACCCTACCCCACCCCCGCTTGCTGGGAGCCGAGCAGCCACAACCCCTGTGCCAGTGAGGCCCTGACGCCCTTAGACATGGCCAATTTCTGAGGACCGCTGGGCGTCCGGCCTCCCATGGGACCTTCCCAGAGGGCCTCTGCCCTGAAGGCCTGTCACTGCCCAGGAACAAGGCAGGGGGGGAGGACATTCCCAAGCTGCCACTGGGGTACTCTGAGTGTGGCTGGCGGAAGCCTCACGGGCTCATACGGTGGCAGTGATCTCTGGGTCCTAATCCTAAATGCAGGCAGACGAGGCGTGAGGCAGGAGCCTGGGTTCCTCCAGGCCTGGTGGTGATCCTGGAGGCCTATTCATCCTCGTCCCATAGCAGCCTGTTTGGGGGCCGTGCGGAGGGAACGCCAACAGCTGAGGCCCTCGGCGAGCCTGGGAAAGCCCTGGAGGTGTTTCTAGGAGAGCAGGCTGCTGGCTAACGGTGGCATCCCAGGAGGGCTGGGGACATCTGGCAGCTTCCGGGAGTTCCTCTCCAAATCATGGCGATGCTAGGTGCAGGCTGGGGGACCTGGGAGCCTGGATGAACTAGGTGCTAAGAGGACTGAGGTTCTGGTGGGCGAGCTGAGGGGAGCTTCTGTGGGGAGCTGAGGCAGCCTCCAGAACCCAGGGTTGCTGCCTGGTCCAGGTAAGAGCAGTCCTGCCATGGATGGGGAGACTTTGCAAGGACAAGGGGAAATCAGGCAGATCCCAGAAAGTGGAGAGGGTTCATGGGACAGACTGGAGTCTGGAAGAGCCCCAAACAGAAGAACAGTTCACTTGGCCCAGAAATTCCCTCCTCTGAGTTTGGCCAAGAAAATAGGGTAGAGGACGGCAAGTAAAAGGAAAGAGGATAATCCCAATCACTCGTGGGGTGATCGGATTCTGGGACTCTTCCAGAATCTAAACACAGACATTTCACCCTTCCTAAAAATTTACTCAAATTGGATATAGACCCAACTGTAAAAAGCAAAATTATGAAACTCCCAGAGGATAACATAGGAGAATTGACTTTGGATATGGCGATGACCTTTTCAATACAACTAAAGGCACAACCCACGAAAGACATGACTGATAACCAGAACTTCATTAAAATTAAAAACTTCTGCTCTGCAAAGACATTATCAAGAGAACAAGAAGCAAGGCACAGACTAGGAGAAAGTATATGCAAAAGACACATCTGACAAAGAACTGTTATCCAAACTTCACACAGAACTCTCAAGACTCAACAATAAGAAAACAGCCCAATTTAAAATGGGCCAAAACTTCATTAAGACGCTTCACCAAAGAAAATATTCCAATGGCAAAGACGCATATGAGAAGATGCCCCACATCGTCTATCATCAGAGAAATACACATTAAAACAGCAAGGCAATACCACTGCACACTTATTAAAATGGCCAAGATTTTTAGGGCAGTGAAAAAAACTGATGTTTACCTATCATTATACATTTGCCCGAACCCATGGAAGGTACACCCCCAGGAGGGAAGCCTGGCGTAAACCACAGGCTTTGTTTGGGTGATGATGACATAGCACCGTCGGTTTGTCACCTGTAACAAATGTCTCACTCTGGTGGGGGATGTTGATGGTGGGGGACACCGTGCATGAGTGGGGGCAGATGGTATATGGGAAATCTCTGTACTTTCCTCTCAATTTTACTGAATACCTGGGTGGCTCCATCAGTTAAGCATCTGCGTTTGGTTCAGGTCATGATCCCAGGGTTGTGGGATCAAGTCCTGTGTCGGGCTCCTTGCTCAGCTGGGATTTGGCTTCTGCCTCTGCCTGCTGCTCCCCCTGCTTGTGCTCTCTCTTTCTCTCTGGCGAATAAATATGTAAGAGCTTAAAAAAAAAAAAAAAAAAAAAAAAAAAAAAAAAAAAGGTCTTGCCTTTCGGCCATTGTGCTCTCTCTTTCTCTCTGGCGAATAAATATGTAGGAATGCCCCACAAATGTTACCATGGCAAAGCCNTTCGCCAAAATGACCAACACAAAGGGAAAGAGGAGAGGGACCCGCTGTATGTTCTCTAGGCCTTTTAGAAAACATGGAGTTGTTCCTTTGGCCACATACATGCGAATCTACAAGAAAGGTGATATTGTGGACATCAAGGGAATGGGCACTGTTCAAAAAGGAATGCCCCACAAATGTTACCATGGCAAAGCCGGAAGAGTCTACAATGTTACCCAGCATGCTGTTGGCATTGTTGTAAACAAACAAGTTAAGGGCAAGATTCTTGCCAAGAGAATTAATGTACGCATTGAGCATATTAAACACTCAAAGAGCCGAGAGAGCTTCCTGAAGCGTGTGAAGGAAAATGATCAGAAAAAGAAGGAAGCCAAAGAGAAACGTACTTGGGTTCAGCTGAAGGGCCAGCCTGCCCCCCCCCCCA
>NC_048219.1:190817664-190818294 GCF_002007445.2 Ailuropoda melanoleuca
CTCCCCGCCCCCCCCCCCCCCCCCCCCGGCTCATGCGCACGCTGTCTCTCTCTGTGTGTCTCTCAAATGAATAAATAAATCATAAAAGAAAAGAAAGTCTTTTTAAAAACCCGAGGACCATTAATAAAGAGCTGGAAACCACCAACTCTTGGACTTAAAATAGGACTTAAAAACAGAAAAGGATGTATCAAAGGGAAATCTAAACGTTCAGATCAAGTGGAGCCAATGGCCAGCATTTATGAGAACCTTTGAGTCTTTAGAAGATGCATGAAAACACAGCCACGTACCTGCAACCGGGACAACCTTCAAAATACATCAGAAAGAAAAAAGAACAGCTTTGGACAATACTACAGATGCTTTGGGTGAAGATAATGATCTTCAGGGAGGCACGAAGTTGCTTTCACAAGAAGCCAAAGAAGGGAATGGGGGAGCAAGTGAACAGATTAAACAAAGGGAAATGCTAGAAAACTCTGAAGGAGGGGCGCCTGGGTGGCACAGCAGTTAAGCGTTTGCCTTCGGCTCAGGGCGTGATCCCGGTGTTATGGGATCGAGCCCCACATCAGGCTCCTCCGCTATGACGCTGCTTCTTCCTCTCCCACTCCGCCTGCTTGTGTTCCCTCTCTCGCTGGC
>NC_048219.1:190818739-190819083 GCF_002007445.2 Ailuropoda melanoleuca
TATGTTCTCTAGGCCTTTTAGAAAACATGGAGTTGTTCCTTTGGCCACATACATGCGAATCTACAAGAAAGGTGATATTGTGGACATCAAGGGAATGGGCACTGTTCAAAAAGGAATGCCCCACAAATGTTACCATGGCAAAGCCGGAAGAGTCTACAATGTTACCCAGCATGCTGTTGGCATTGTTGTAAACAAACAAGTTAAGGGCAAGATTCTTGCCAAGAGAATTAATGTACGCATTGAGCATATTAAACACTCAAAGAGCCGAGAGAGCTTCCTGAAGCGTGTGAAGGAAAATGATCAGAAAAAGAAGGAAGCCAAAGAGAAACGTACTTGGGTTCAGC
>NC_048219.1:190819529-190986550 GCF_002007445.2 Ailuropoda melanoleuca
CTCCCCGCCCCCCCCCCCCCCCCCCCCGGCTCATGCGCACGCTGTCTCTCTCTGTGTGTCTCTCAAATGAATAAATAAATCATAAAAGAAAAGAAAGTCTTTTTAAAAACCCGAGGACCATTAATAAAGAGCTGGAAACCACCAACTCTTGGACTTAAAATAGGACTTAAAAACAGAAAAGGATGTATCAAAGGGAAATCTAAACGTTCAGATCAAGTGGAGCCAATGGCCAGCATTTATGAGAACCTTTGAGTCTTTAGAAGATGCATGAAAACACAGCCACGTACCTGCAACCGGGACAACCTTCAAAATACATCAGAAAGAAAAAAGAACAGCTTTGGACAATACTACAGATGCTTTGGGTGAAGATAATGATCTTCAGGGAGGCACGAAGTTGCTTTCACAAGAAGCCAAAGAAGGGAATGGGGGAGCAAGTGAACAGATTAAACAAAGGGAAATGCTAGAAAACTCTGAAGGAGGGGCGCCTGGGTGGCACAGCAGTTAAGCGTTTGCCTTCGGCTCAGGGCGTGATCCCGGTGTTATGGGATCGAGCCCCACATCAGGCTCCTCCGCTATGACGCTGCTTCTTCCTCTCCCACTCCGCCTGCTTGTGTTCCCTCTCTCGCTGGCTGTCTCTATCTCTGTCAAATAAATAAATAAAATCTTTAAAAAAAAAAGAAAACTCTGAAGGAAATCGGATCATGCCTCCAGGTGACCGCTTGCTAAGGAGGGGTAAGGGGGTGGTGGTCTCGGGGGAGACAGCCTGGAGGGTGGGGCTGGGGACCGGGTACAAGGAACACAGCAAAAAAATGGACACTTCCTAGACGAATCGAAAGGACTCCTAAGGAAACTGATCAATGCCCCCGCCCCCGTCAAAACGTTATTTCAAAACACTTTAAAGGAAATCAGATGTACGTGACATCGGCTGAGGAAGATGAAATAATCCTCCTAGTAAAGTCTTCAAACTTCGAAAGCTTCACTGATGTTAGGAAAACACAGAAAGGGAGAGACAATAGCACCAGCAGATATTTCAAGTCCCTCCTGCTTTACAGCCAGACAGACGAAGGCTCACCGAAGCTCCAAGCTAAGGGAATTGGCCCTTTAAAGTGAGAGGAGACTCTCTCCAAAGCAGATGGCAGGACCGGCCGCACTGGACTGTTCCAGAGCACGAGCCAAGATTCCGTCAGGCAAATTCCCAAGGATCCTGGGCCGTTACTGAAGCCAGCGTACTGCCCATGAATGAAGACTCGTGTCGATGGCTGAGAGCTCTGGTGGCTGAAAAAGAAATCCCTTGAACGCTTAAGGAAAGAACATTCATACATCAGACAAAAGTTATTGGGAAGGATGTACACACTTTAAGGAGTACCCTTACACCCCTGATGTTGCACGCGGACATTTGGCAGGGGCCAGGAGGATGGCTGGAGAGCGCTGCCTGATAAAATGCAGGAAGCCCCATTAAACCCACGACTGTCTCCTCAGCCTGGTGATTGACCATGAGCCTCGACGGGGGTGAGTCATGTTGATTGCGTGTCTCTGACAGGATGTGATAAAGAATGGCACTTGACCTCTGGTCTTCCTCCCCCAAACGCCTAACCCCCATCTGATCATAACAAGCACAGCAGACAAATTCCTTAGCGGGACACTCTACAGACTATCTCAAAACCGTCAAGGTCATCAAAAACAAGGGAAGTCTGAGAAACTGTCACAACCAAGGGGAGCCTAAGGAAATGGAATGACTAAATGTCATGTGGGATCGTGGGTGAGCTCCTCGAACAGAAAAGCCACATTAGGTAAAAACTAGGGAAATCTGAATAAAGCATGAGCTGTAGCTAATAATAATATATCCATACGGATTCATGATGGTAATAAAAGTATCATCCACACATGAGATGTTAATTTTGAGGGAAATTGGGTGTGGGGCATATGGGAACCCCTCTGTCCTATATTTGCAGTTTTTTTGTAAATCTAAAATTGTTCTAGAACAATGAAGTTAATTTTTTTAAAGATTATTTATTTATTTATTTATTTGACAGAGAGAGAGACAGCCAGGAGAGAGGGAACACAAGCAGGGGGAGTGGGAGAGGAAGAAGCAGGCTCCCAGCAGAGGAGCCCGATGCAGGACTCGATCCCAGAACACCAGGATCACGCCCTGAGCTGAAGGCAGACGCTTAACGACTGCGCCACCCAGGCGCCCCAGAAGTTAATTTTTTTAAAAGTTACCGAGGGTACAGGAGATGCGAATAACGTTACCAACCAACCTGCGGTAACTGACATTCGTTGACATAAAAACCCAAAATGCACAAAATAACGCATTTTTTGTCTTGATCAACTATACACAGGACCACCGAGTAAGGCTCAACACATCTGAAAGAAAAGGGGTTTAAATTATTTAAAATACGTTCTCTGAACACAATGGGAATAAATTAGAAATCAGTTACATAAAGAAAGCCCTCACATCCCCAAACACGTGGGAATTAAAGAACACTTTTCACAATAATCCCATGTCAAGAAAGAAAGAAAGAAAGAAAAAAAGAAAGAAAGAAAGAAAGAAAGAAAGAAGAAAGAAAGAAAGAAAGAAATCACAAGGGAAATAAGAAAGTATTTTAATATAAATGAAAATAAAAACCTAAACATATCAGACATCATCCCAACCTCTTCATCCAAGTAACTTGATCTAGTCCCATGACTTCAAATTCTGCCTGTGAGCTGTTGAATCCCACATATTTATCCCCAGCCCACCCCGCTTGCTGGGTTCCATATCAAGCTGTTATTGGATGTCTCCAGGATGCTTCAAGAGCATCTCAAACCCCAGATAGCTAAGAAATAGATACTCCTCCCATTCCCCCACCATCCATTCCTTTCCTTAGGCCCCACACCCAGGAATCATCCTTGGGAATTCTCTTTCCTCCCCACCTCCTCGTGTGTCCAGTCTCTCTCCACATTCTTCTGACTCTACTTCCAACCCAGCTTGAATCCCCCCACTTCTGTCCCTCTCCCAGAATAGAAAGCCCGTCTTTACGAACATTTCTCATAGTAAGTCATTTGTGTCAACCGCCATACTTTGATTCTTTTACATTTCATTCTAAAGATAACATTAATCTACATGAAAGAGTCTGCTGGGGCTGCCATAGCAAGTACCGAAGATTGTCTCCCTTAAACCACAGAAAGCTACTTTCTCACAATGCGGGAGGCCAGAAATCCAAGATCAAGTCGTTGTCAGGGTTGGTTCCAATGGAGGCCTCTCACCTTGGCTGGTAGGGGGCCCTCTTCTGCCCGTGTCTTCGCGTGGTCTTCCCTCTGTGTGCCTGGGTCCTATGGTCCTCTGCTTATGAGGACTCCGGCCCCATGGGATTAGGACCCACCCCAGTGACCACATCAACTTAACTACCTCTTCAAATGTCCTGTTCCCGAACACCATCACATCCTCAGGTACTGGGCATTCGGACTTCAACTTATGAAGGGGGGCACCATGTTGCCTAGAACACTATGTGTTATTAATTCCTAGACTTGCTGTTTTATATCGACAGCAATAATTACAGCCAAAAAAAAGTTGTCAGGAAGCCCGCCGGAAAGACAGCTCCAGGCCAAAAGAGAAATGCCGCCCACACGCCGGCCAAAGCTCCGACATCCACATTCCCCAAACAAGTACCAGTTTCTGAGCCTGCAGACCCCCCTTCCTCACATGACAAACAGGACTTCACTTGTTCTTGTGGGTGAAACAACTGGGTTGTGAAGCACGGATAAGGAACGCGCAAGGCAACAAGGACGTATATATTCCATTTTTCTCCTAATTCAATATTCTCCTGTATAAAAAATACAGGATTTGACAAGAGTGGGTAATATCTAGCATACCCATCTTCCGCGCTGACTCCTCCTTCACCTGCCCCTCCCCGGCACCTCCTCCGAGAAGCCCGCCCTGAACCCTAGCCCCTGCTGGCCACCCCCACCCCCCTCTCTGTTCCTGCTTTATTTTCTTCAAATTATTTATTTCCCTTGGAGATAATTACATTTATTTACTTGATTTTTTTTTGTCTCCTTTCACTAGAACACACAATGCAAGGGAACAGTAGGGCGTTTGTCAAACGGCTTTCCGTTTGAACCCCGCAGCCTGACCCCTGAGACATCAGCAGGTTTTGGGTGAATAAATAAATAGCTGCCACATTTTCAAGAGTCGATTTGGCTTTAGAATGACTTTTTCATGCTCATCTTCCAAAGTGTATTTTTGCTGAATCCAAAATGTTGAAAATCGTTTGCCTGCCTTCGCGGGAGGGGACTCAAAAGTCTGGCAAGGAAAGTAAATCCCGCGAGGCGACGTTCGGGTGGAATTGAAAGGTGGCAGAAGCGCCACTCTAGGAGCGACCACCAGGGAGCGCCACCGAATCGGCGCGGCAGGCGGCGGCGGCGGCAGCTCCCCACCCGGGGACAGTGCCCCCAGGAAAAGGGCTTGCGGCCAAGGTACTCCCTTCATGAGAGCACCCGCGAATACACAATTCCTGGGAATTCCCTCTATGTCCTATGTAAAGAAAGGCACAAAACTTTACTGGGGGCCATAAAGCTTCCAGTAAATGGAGGGAGAAACCGTATTCTTGCATCGGAATACGGAGTCTCCCCCCAATTAAAGCAACGGCAACAAAAATCCCCTTAGGTTTTTGCAGACAACTAGAAAATGCATTCTAAAATTTGTCTTGAGAAGCCAATACATTACAAATGTCACGAACTTAAAAAAAAAAAAAGGTACCGACTAATGATTTTGATGTTCTCTATATATAACAGTGCTAGAAGGAAATATTGGTGAATATATAACTTTAAGGAGGAGTCTTTCTAAGTGCACAGGCAGGGAAGAAAGCATAATGGGGAATGTGATGGATTTACATATCAAAACAGTCCATGAATCCAATAAAGAGGCAAATGTCAAAATGGAAAAATACCAGTGACTTCTGGTGGACAGAACAGATATTCTGAATGTACAAAGAGGTCTTCTCTGTTTTTAATGAGATAAACACAGGAATGGAAAAACAGGGAAAGGACACAGGCAGGGCCTCACAGAGTGGGGTCTGGGGCCCCCTGGCTAGGGCTGTGCGGTTTATTCCGAATGAACCGGGAATTCCGAGCAGAGGCCGGGCAGCTTCTGGTTTACGGTTGAAAATGCGCCCTCTGGCGGCTGTGGGGAGAACAGCCCTCGGGGGGCCCGGGGGAAACTCTGCCAAGGTCCAGGTGAGAAACCAGGGAGATGCTCCAGGTGAGAAGACGGTGGGGACCAAGGCGGGAGCAGCCGTCCTACTGGATAGACTTTGGAGACAGAGCCCAGGGATAGTACCGATAGATTCAGCGCGAGGTGGGAGGACAAAAGGCAGCAAGGATGACTTCAAGCTTTGACCTCAGCTGCTAGAAGGGAGCTGTCCTCGCTGAGGTGTGGAAGGCTGGGGAGAAGCAAGTTTGGAAGAGAAAGTGCTTTGGTGGCCGGAGTGTGAAGAGTCACAGCGTTTCTGGAGGGAAGATTGTCAATGTGAGTCAAAATATTTTGCAAGACACAGGCCATTTTAAGCCAGCGACCCACCTGCAGCAATGTATCTTGGGAAAATAGCAAGCTAGGAATCAAGAGAGCGCATTGCAGACAAGTATCCTCATGGCTGCTTTGCTCGTAAGAGCAAACGTTTGGAAAAACAAATATTCGTCAATCAATAAAACATGGCGCATGGAAGAACAGAATTCTACACACCCTTAAAAATATAATCTGCATTTGGTGATGTGGAAAGGTGCAGGACATTTAGTTAAGTGAAAAAAAGCAGATTAGAAAACTGCATAATTCCATTCGTGACAAAATAAACTTTGTGAGTGTACATATGCACGTAGATCAAACCTGGGAGAATACACACCCATTGCATATAACAGCTGCTATCCTAGGAAAGTGCAATTATGAACAAGGTTGCTGTTGTGGGTCCAATCGTGTCCCCCACAATTCATATGTTGAAGTCCTAAGCCTTACAGTACCTAAGACTTTGACCTTATTTGAAAATACAGTCATTGCTGATGTAATTAGTTAAGATGAGGTCATTAGGGTGGGATAATAGGTGTCCTTATAAAAAGGGGAAAGGGGAAATTTGGACACAGACACACACGGAGACCACCATGTGAAGATGAAGGCGGGGATCAGGGTGATGCTTCTACACACCAAGGAGCACCAAAGATGACCTGTAAACCCAGCAGAAGCCAGGGGACAGGCCTGGGACAGACTGCGCCTCGCAGCCTCGGAAGGAGCTATTTATGGCAACACCGGGATCTGAACTTCTAACCCCCAGAATTGTGAGACTATACATTTCAGTTGTTCGAGCTACTCCGTGTGTGGGGCTCTGCTATGGCAGCCCTAGCAAACCAATACAGCTGCCTTTCTTTTCTTTCCTTTATTATTATTATTATTATTTTTTATTTATTTAGAGAGAGGGCACGCTTCCGTGTGCGTGGGTGGTGGGGGAGGGGCGGGGGCCGGAGAGAATCAAGCAGACTCCTGCCCAACCGGGAGCACCAGGCGGACTCAGTCTCACCACCCTGAGATCATGACCTGAGCCAAAATCAAGAGTTAATCACTTACGGGGCGCCTGAGTGGCTCAGTCGTTGGGCGTCTGCCTTCGGCTCAGGGCTTGATCCCGAAGTTCTGGGATTGAGCCCCGTGTCAGGCTCCTCCGCTGGGAGCCTGCTTCTTCCTCTCCCACTCCCCCTGCTTGTGTTCCCTCTCTCGCTGGCTCGCTCTCTCTCTCTGTCAAATAAATAAATAAAATCTTAAAAAAAAAAAAAAGTTAATCGTTTAACCAACTGAGAGCCCCCTGGGTGCCCCAACACAGCAGACTTTCTTACTGTCTGAAATTTCTGCAATTTGCACTTATTTAATTTATCCTCAGAAAAACAAAGTATTTCCATTTTAAATAAATTTGTATTAAAAATTAAGTCTCTGATATAATGTGATATAATGGGTAAAAACGACTTGCTCCTAAATCTATTTCAAATCTGTATTCCTGTTGATGTTTTTATTTTCTGAGCTGTATTCTGGAAAATTCAAATAAAACAAGGTTACTCTTTTTTTAAAAAATGATTTAAATTAAAGAAAAAAGTCCCCCTGCTGCCGAGGCTGTGGGAAGAAAGCAGCAGTAGTAGCTGCGCTGGTGGGTTGGAAGCAGGATGCCCTTGTGAAGAGTAATGAGGATGTCCGGTACGGCGTTGTTTATACTAGGGAAAAACTGGAAGCCACCCAAACAGCCAGCAGCAACAAGTTATTTGAGTTCCAATAAGTACCTCCAGGTTCTGTGCTGTTTGTTATCTTGTCGAAGCCTTAATATGAGGATTTAATCATCATTACCTATGAAATAGTTTGACCTGTCTTCCCTAATTTGAATATGAGAAAAAGAAAGTTCATCTTCAGTCGGAATAAAAAAAAAATAGTTGGGAAAAGAAGAACAGAATACACATGAAGAAAAGAAGGAAATTAATTTTTTTTTTTAAAGGCAGAAATAGGGGCACCTGGGTGGCTCAGTCAGTTAAGCATCTGACTCTTGGTTTCGGCTCAGGTCATGATCTGTGGGTTGTGAGATTGAGACCTGTGCCAGGCTCCATGCTCAGCGGGGGGGGGGGGGGGTCTGCTTAAGACTCTCTCTCCCTCCGACCCTCCCCCCACTTGCACACTCTCTGTCTTTCTATTTCTCTCTCTCTCTAAAAAAAAAAAACCTTAAAAAAATAAAAAATAGTCAAAATAAAGTAATTAGCAAACAGGAAAAGAGCAGAATTCATAAACCCAACAGGTAGTTCTTTTTAAAAATACATAATTAGCAATTATCACACACTTTAAATTATTTTAATGAAAAAATTGGCAAGATACTATAATATCAAGGTATATGTTTTTACTTATCAAATTAAAGGGTACATTTTCCATGATTTCCTAAATGTTAGTAAGAGCAAGGTGTAGCTACTGTTCTCAAGTATGGCTGATGATAAATTGAGAAAAACATTTCCAGAAAGGAACCAGGTGACATGTATAAAAATGAGAGGGGGACAAAGATCTGCACACACGGACGTTCGTGAATATGAGAGAATTGTTAATCGTACCATGCATATTTGTTTTATATTGCTGTGGGAACATTATCGTAAATTTAGTGGCAATACAATTCATCATCTCAGAGCTCTGTCAGTCAACAGTCTAGGTGGGCTCTGCTCTTTCCTCTGCTCCTGGGCTCACAAGGTCAAAAGCAACGTGCGGGCCAGCTTGCGCCACAAACCTGGGGGGTCCAGGGGTGAGGGCAGGGGAAGGCGCTTCTGGGCTCATTCAGGTTGTTGGCAGAATTCAGTTCTGTGTGTGGTGGTTGGACCGAGGTCTCTGTCCTCTTGCCCTCAGCTGGGAGTCTCTCCTCCTTGTCACGATGCACCTGGCGCATCTTCGCCCAGCAACACCACTCCTGTCCTTCCATGCTTCAAATCTGAGTTCTCCTTCTGCCACACCTGTCTCACTCCAGCCAGAGAAGGTTCTCTGCTTCTAAGGGCTCATGCAGTGAGACTGGGACCCTGCAGATAATCCAGGGTGGGTGCAGTACCTTAGTTATTTCTGCAAAGTTCCCTGCAGCACATAAGGTGACAACATCCCATGCGGAAGGTGCGCAAGGTGGTAGGGGTGGATTCTGCCTACCTCGTGAGAAAACGCCGCACTTATTTTAAAGAAAAAAAAGGCGACGTATTCATCAGGGTTCCTCAACCTTGGCGCTATTGACATTTTAGTCTAGATAACTCTGTTGTGGGGACTGTCCTGTGCATTATAGATTCAGCAGCAACCCCAGCCTCTACCCACCAGAGACCCGTGCATTATAGATTCAGCAGCAACCCCAGCCTCTACCCACCAGAGACCAATAGCACCTCCCCCACCCAAGCTGTGACAACCGAAAATGTCTGCAAACGTTGCCAGATGTTCCCTGAAGGTCAAAATTGCCCCCAGCTAAGAACACTCCCATACTGGGGACGCCTGGCTGGCTGAGCCGGTGGGGCATGAGGTCCCTGATCTCAGGGTTGTTTGAGCCCCACATTAGGTGCAGAGACTATTTAAAAAATAAGACTTTGGGGCGCCTGGGTAGCTGAGTCGGTTAAGCATCTGACTCTTGATTTCAGCTCAGGTCATGATCTCAGAGTTGTGAGATCAAGCCCCGTGCTGGGCTCCGAACTGAGCGTACTTGAGGATTTTTTTCTCTCCCTCGCCCTCTCCCCTGGTTCGCACTCTCTCTCTCTCAAATAAATAAAATGAATCTTAAAACAAAATAATAAAATCTTTTCAAAAAAAATGAAATATAAAAGAACACACACATACTCTCCACACACAAATACACAAAAAATGGGGTCCTAGTTCTGTAGAAAGCACAGCACACGCACGTATCAGGAGAGAGCGAAAAACACTGGATGAAAAATAACAAAGTATTGACGTTGTTATTGGGGTTTTTTTTTTTTATTTTTTTTTAAAGATTTTATTTATTTATTTGACAGAGATAGAGACAGCCAGCGAGAGAGGGAACACAAGCAGGGGGAGTGGGAGAGGAAGAAGCAGGCTCATAGCAGAAGAGCCTGACGTGGGGCTCGATCCCATAACGCCGGGACCATGCCCTGAGCTGAAGGCAGACGCTTAACCGCTGTGCCACCCAGGCGCCCCTGTTATTGGGGTTTTGTCATAATAGTTGTTTTAGGGGCGCCTGGGTGGCTTAGTCGTTAAGCGCCTGCCTTCGGCTCAGGGCGTGATCCCGGCGTTCTGGGATCGAGCCCCACATCAGGCTCCTCTGCTGGGAGCCTGCTTCTTCCTCTCCCACTCCCCCTGCTTGTGTTCCCTCTCTCGCTGGCTGTCTCTCTCTGTTGAATAAATACATAAAATCTTTAAAAAAAAAAATAGTTGTTTTATTTTCTCATTCATTTCTAATGCTTTTGAAGTGTGAATAGCTATTGCTTCTAAGCATTATTTGACAAAGCAATTTCTCCTCAAATGGATTTTCAGACATGAAGTCTGTCTCTATTCTTGGGAGACGGTCTACCTAATGGCACTTCACTGTTCTTGTGTCCTGTTGAATATTTGTATCTCTACTCATAACTGAAATTATATTTTTCTCATTTTTTGTCAGTCTTCGGTGTCAGAATATATCATCGAGGTCTAAAATTAATGGAAGCATCCATAGAATTATCTGTTCCTTCATTATGAGAGAACGATCTAGTTAAGTGTTCTGGCTGTTCAGACCATTTTTTGAGACAATTGCTTTGAGAACTTTCTTCAGTAGTTTCCCTGATGATAGGGTATTATGATATCCAACTTCTTCTTTGGTTTGTGTTGGCCATTTTCACTTTCCTATAAACTCATCCACTTCAAAATATTTATATTTATTAGATATGACTGTATATAAAATAATTTATAATTTATAATATCCACCTTATCTATAATTATATTTTCTCACTGAATTAATATTATTCTCTCTTATTTATTAATTAGATTTTCTATAGATTTGTCTCTTTCTACTGATATTTTTTCAGAAGAACTATCTTTTCATATACTTTGCAGGTATAGCAATTATGGGAAACCTTATGGAGTTTCCTCAGAAAATAAAAAATAGAACTATCATATGACTGAACAATCCCACTACGGGTAAGTATCCTAAGGAAATTAAATCAGTGTCTCAAAAAGATAATCTGCAAGGCCATGTTCAGCACAGCATCATTCACAATAGCCAAGACATGGAAACAAGCTAAGTGTCCATCGGTGGATGAATGGATAAAGAAAACTCTGTATAGCATGGAATACTGTTCAGCCATAAAAAAGAAGAAAACCTTGACATTTGTGACATCGATGAACCTGGAGGACATCATGCTTAGTGAAATAAAGCAGACAGAGAAAGACAAAGACTGTATGATCTCATTTACATGTGGAATCTGAAACAGTCAGACTCATAGAACCAAAGAGTAGAATGATGGTGACCACAGGTTGGGGGCTGGGGAAGTGGTGAGATGCTGGTCAAAGGTACAAAATTTCAGTTCTAAGATGAGTAAGTCCTAGGGCTCTAACGTGCTGCATGGTGACTAGTTAATAATACTGTGCTGTATACAGTAAGTTTGCTAATAGAGTAGGTCTTACATGTTCTCATCACACAGACACAAAATGGCAACAGCGTAAAGCGGTGGGCGTATTCCCCAGCCTGATTGTGGCAACCCTTTCACGGCGCACACATGTATCTAATCATCACATCGTACACCAGCAGTACAGACAATTTCCGTTAGTCACTTGTGCCTCAATAAAGCTGGGGAGGAGAAAAAAGATGTTGCAGAAAAAAGAGCAAAATATACATACTTATCAGTTCTCCCATTTTCCCATTTTTCCATTAATTTATTTCTTTCTCTTTTCTTCAGGTGTGTTTTGTTGTTCCCTCCCTAGGTGCTTGGTGTCAATCCTTAAGTCATTTACATTATTTTTATTTTTTATATTATAAGTTCTTCTCTTTTTAAGTTTTATTTATTTTTTTAGCCATGTCTACACCCAACGTGGGGCTCAAACTCACAACCCCGAGATCTAGAGTCATGTGCTTCTCTGACTGCCAGGCACCCCTGAATTCTTTTTTTTTAATACTATGGAATCTTACTTTTTTTTTTATTATGAATTTATTATGAATTCTTTCTGTAGGAACGACCGACTCCCTGCTTCTCTCGCTCCTCCTTCTTTAGTAGTAGAAATTTCCTCAGCTCATTGCTGCCGGGTTAAAAGGACTACATTTCTCAGCCTTACTTCTATCAGGAATAACTAGGATTTTTCCTAGTTGACAGCTACCTCTTTATTTCATACATGGTCTTTTCAGATATGTAAACGTTTCAAATTTTCCATCATGACTTCTTGCCTGGTACAGTTAGAAAGTCTCCACTCTGGGGCGCCTGGGTGGCACAGCGGTTAAGCGTCTGCCTTCGGCTCAGGGTGTGATCCCTGCGTTACAGGATCGAGCCCCACATCAGGCTCCTCTGCTGTGAGCCCGCTTCTTCCTCTCCCACTCCCCCTGCTTGTGTTTCCTCTCTCGCTGGCTGTCTATCTCTGTCGAATAAATAAATAAAATCTTAAAAAAAAAAAAGTCTCCACTCTATAGTCACTGGTATCTTTGTCGGCTAAATTTCAATAGAGTGTTTGTTATGCTGAAAACCATACTCATCATTCTTTTTTTCTTTTAAAGTTCTTGGCAATCACAGTGACAAATTTTAGAATCGCATTTCTGCTTGTCTACAAAAACCTATTAGGATTTTAATTGGATTTGCTTTGATTTGGAGGAGAATCAACTTTTTCATCATCTTCCTGTCCAAGAAGATGGCTTGTCTCTCCATTTTACTTAAGCTTTATGCTTTCCATAAAATATTGTGCCTTTCTTTACACGGGTCATAAAGTGTATTCCTAGGAATGTTATCTTTGGAGTTGCTCTCTTGAAGGGAATGTCTTATCCATGATATTGCTGATGGCCTGCGTCATAGCGGCTAGGCTGGTGTGACGGTGTGCAGGAAGCCTTTTAGTGGGGCCACTGCAAGCCAGTCTCGGCTCCCAGCAGTCCCAATACTGGGACAGCGTGAGAAGCTCATTTGAGGAGGTCCTGGAGTTGGGAGGTGGTGGGGAAGGAGATTCAGTCCCAAGGGGTGTATGCCACAGCCCAGACACTATACCACCTCTCTCCAAAGAAACACTTTCCATCAAAAGATTTTCACAGCAGGAATCCAGCTTTGAGGGTCATCCCTAAGACCACGTCTGCGGCAAGAGGCTAATTAAAAGGACTGGTGGAAGGTTCTGAGTGGAAAACAAAGAGCTCTGTTTTCCACACCTTTGTCAGGGTGGCGCTTGTGAGACATAAGCTCGCTGCTGAGAAAGCCTCGCCTTCCAGTCTGTGAAGTGAAAAGGACACACTGAAAAGGAAACCCAGTCCCCAGTAGGTGCCCAGCAGGAATGGGTGGGCACATTTTCTGAGGACGCGTGGAAGAATGAAACACTGTTCGTAAGAGCCCCAAACTGGAAATAACCCAAGTGCCTAGGAACCGCAGACTGGATACGCACATCGGGGGGCCCAGCAAAACACCACACACTTGAGATCGAACCAGCCCTCAGGACCCTCAGCAAAGATGACCCTCACAATCGTGATGTTAAGGATGCCAGACAGGAAAGAGTACACACCGTGAGATTCCTGCAGATGAAATTTTTAAAAATAGGCAAAGCTCCTCACTGGGTAGGAAATGGGGATACTGTTTACTCTTGGGTCAGGAGTGGCGACAAAGGGGGGTGGGAATGCTCTGTTGCTTGATCCGGGTGCTAGTTACATGTGTGTGAATATTTTGTTTTGTTTTGTAAACATTCACTGAGCTGCACGCTTATAACTTTAGGATAGTTCTGTGTATGTGTTACATTTCAATAAGATGTACTCACCACCGCCCCCCAAAAAAACTATCTGAAGCAGCAGTTCTCAAATTTTTTACACTTGGGGCCTCTTTAAACTCTTGAAAACATCAAGGAGCCTAAAGATCTGTTGTTTACATGGGAAATACATTTAATGATATTTAACATATTGACAATTAAAACTGATACATATATGGGATATTTATTAAGTCATATAAAAATAACAGTATAAACCTATTACATGTGAATATAATAACATTTTTATTTTTTAAAAACTGTATTTTCCAAAGCAAAAAAAAATCATAAGAATAGTGGAGCCACTTTACATTTTTGCAAATATCTTTAATATCTAGCTTAACAGAAGAGAGCTGGATTCTATTTTCTTCTGTTTCCGATCTGTTATGATAGCACATGTCGTGTAACTTCTCAATTACTCCACTGTATTCTCATGAGAGAATGAGATTGAAAAAGGCAAATAATATCTTAATATTATTAGAAAAATAGCTTTGACCTCCAAATTCTCAGAAAAAGTTGTTGGAGTGCCCGGGGTCCCCAAAACACACTTCGAGAACTACTGATCTAAAAAGATAAAAATTTTTTGAGGGGGGACGGGTCCAAGCTCTTGCAACTTTAAGCCAAACTTACGTGCACATCATTGCTCCCTTATGAAAATTTTCCAGTGGTGAATAAACTCCCAAGAATGTTTCACCTGTTCTTCCTTCACAGATGGCACAATGATCACCAGGCCAGCTTTATCTGTGTATTCTCCGTAGTGTGCTGAAATAGCCCAGGCAAAGACCTTGGTCTAGGGTTCTCTCTTCTGGCCTGCTGAGGGTCCTGACCTTGCACATTGACCTCTCCACTAAAATGTCACCACCTTGACGATTTAGATGGCATGGATAAATTCCTCCAGAGGTGCAATTTACCAAAACTGACATAAGAAGAAATAGAAAATCTGTATAGCACTACATTTGTTAAAGAAATTGAATTAATAATTAAAAGCTTACCCATAATAAAGATTCCAGACCCCCATGTTTTTTTTGGTGAATTATATCAAATATTTTAAGGAAGTAATAGCATCGATCTCACTTAAACTTTCTCAGAAAAAAAAGGAGGATGGAAGATTCCCTAATTCATTGTATGAAGTCAGCATAACCCTGATACCAAAAACTGGCATTACAAGAAAAGAGAGACTAATAGCCCTCATGAACATAGATAAAAAAGCAAAACAAATAACAACCAAAAAAAATTAACAAAATATCAACCAGTTGACTCCAGTAATATATGAAAAGTAATTATGACCAAGTAAGGTTTATCACAGGAATGCAAGGCTCTTTTAATATTCAAGGATCAATTAATACAATTTCTAATAAAAGATGAAACTCATATGGTCACTTCTGTAGGTGAAGAAAACGTATTTGACCTAATGCAATACCCATTCATAATTAAAACTCTCAGCAAACTAGGAAAAAAAGAGAATTTCCTCAATACGATTCAGGATGTTACAGGTTGAATTGTGTCCTCCGAAAAGATGTGTTGAAATTCTAACAACCTGTACGTGTGACTATATTTTGAAAAAGGGTCTTTTCATATATAATCAAGTTAAGATGAGGTTGTCATGGTGGGCCCTAACCCAATATGATGGGTGTTCTTATAAGAAGAGGAAAGTGTCCTGTGAAAACAGAGACATAGGCAGAAGAAAGACATGTGATGATGGAGGCAAAGATCTGAGTGATGTGTCTTTAAGTCAAATAATGCCAGGGTTGCCCACAAATACCAGAAGCTGGAAGAGGGAAGGAAGGATTCTCTCCTATAGGGATAATAAGAGAAAGCATAACCCTACTGAAACTTTGATTTTATTTATTTATTTATTTATTTATTTATTTATTTATTTATTTATTTATTTTATTTAGATCCATTTATTTATTTGAGAGAGAGAGTGCGCACACGCACACACAAACATGTGTAGGGGGAGGGGCAGAGGGAGGGACTCTTCAAGCGGACTGAGCTCGGAGCCCAACATGGGGCTCAATCCCACAACCCACAACCCATGAGATCATGACCTGAGCCGAAACCAAGAGTCAGATGCTTAACCGACTTGGCCACCCAGATGCCCCTGAAACCTTGATTCGAGACTTAGAACTTCCAGCACTTTGAAACAATAAATTTCTTGTTTTCAGCCACCTAAGTTGTGGTGTCAGCCTGTATATCAGCCCTGGTAAACTAATACAAAGGGCATCTATGAAAAAACTACAACTAAATTACATTCATGGTGAAAGACTGAACGTTTTTCCTCCTAAGATGAGAAACAAAATGAGGCTGTCTACCCTTAACACTTTTATTCAACACTACCAGAGTCCTAACCAATAGGCTAGGACAAAAAGTAATAATAGGCATAAAGATTGAGGAAAAGGAGTAAAACTGTCTTTGTTCTCAGATGGCATGAATATATATTAGAAAGCCCAAGGAATCTATAAAAAATACTGCAACAAGTAAGTATATTAAATTTACAAAATACAAGATCAACTTTCCAAAATGAGCTGTACGTCTATATCCTACCAGTAAAGAATTGGAAGATAACCTAAATAATAAATACAATAGCATCAAAAACATAAAACACTTAGGCACAAATCTAACAAGAGATACATAAGACCTCTGCACTGAAATCTGCAAAAATTGGTGAGAAGAATTAAAGAGAAGCTAAACAAACAGAGAGATATGCCGTGTTCATGGATTGAAATTCAATATTGTTAAGACATCAGTTTTCCCCAAACTGATCTCTAGATTTAACTCAAACTCAATTTATATTTAACAGGTTTTGTTTTGTAGAAATTGAAAAGCCGATTCTAAAGGATATATGGATCTAGAAGGGCCAAAATAATCTTTAAAAAGAAGAAAAAGATTTACACTGCCTGATTTCAAGACTTACTAGAAGTTTACAGCAGTCAAGATAGTGTGAATTGGCATAAGGATAGAAAAAAATAGAAAAATGTAACAGAACAGAGTCCAGAAATAAGCCAATATATAAATTGCCAACCGATTTTGACAAAAGTGCCAAGGCAATTAGATGGAAAATGGAGTTTCCATTTCATTAAACAAATGATCCTGGAATATCTGGATAACCATATAGAAAACAAAACAAAACCTTAACTCCTACCCTACACTATACATTAAAAAAAAAAACTAAAAATAGGTCCTAGACCTATATGTAAAGCTTAAAATTACAAAGCCTCTAGAAGAAAACATACTAAATAAAATATCTTCAAAATTTCAGAGTGGGCAAAGATTTTTTAGACAAAACACTGAAAGTGTTAACCATAATATTAAAAATTGATACATTAAACTGTATCAAAACTATAAACTTCCGCTCATCATAAGACAAAATTAAGAAAATGAACACTCTGACAGGAAATATTCACAATAAATATATACAACGAAGGGCTTGTATACAAAATATTCAATGAACTCTTACAAATCAATAATAAAAAAGACAATCCAACCTCTAAAATGACCAAAAGACCTGACCAGACATTTCACAAAAGAAGATATACAAATGGTCAATACCATAAAACCATAAGAAAAGGTGCTCAACATCATTAATCACCCGGGAAATGCAAATTAAAACCACAATAAGGGGGCGCCTGGGTGGCTCACTCGGTTAAACGACCAACTCTTGATTTTGGCTCAGGTGATGATCTCAAGGTTGTGAGATTGAACCCCCTGTCAACTCTGCTCTGGGTGTGAAGCCTGCTTAAGATTTCTCTCTCCCTCTCCCTCTCCCCTGCCCCTCCCCTCTCTCTCACTAAAAACAAAAACAAAACAAAAAAAAACCCACAATAAGATACAACTTGTTATATCCTCTATGATTACTAAAATGAGACTGACTGACAGCACCAAATGTAGGTGAAATTGTGGGGCAACTGGAACTCTCATGCATTGCTGGTGGGAGTATAAAATGATCAAATTCCACTCCCAGGCAGTAGTATATCAAGGTGGGGGACAGGGTGGTGGGAGTGGTCTGCCCTAGATCAGGCAGCAAGGAGGTGCAATATCTGTGGAGAATTTAAACACAATAATAAAACCAAACCAACTAAAACATCAGTTCACTTTATATTATCACCATGCATTCTAAACAATGCCATATGATAAAATACACTATCTGCTGGAGTGGACCGTTCCCACCTCACCCTTTGTGATGCTATTCACTCAAGAAAAATGACAACGTATGTCAACAAAAAATGCTACGTACAGAAATGTTCAGAGCAGCTTTATTCATTATAGCCAAAGTCCGAAAGCAACCTAAATGTCCATGACCAGGAGAATGGACAGACAATTGCAGTATATTAACAAGGTGGAATATTACTCAGCCATAAAAAAGAGCAAAGCATTGTGGGTAAATTTCATAAACATTATGAGAATTTGGCAGGTGGAAAATTGAACCTGATTAGGTCCTTGATTGCCCAATTGCATCTTAGGGCTTTCTATCTTCTCCCACAAGGATTAACACAATGCTTGACATGCAGGGGCCCTTGGCAAACACTTTCTGAATGGAGGAATGTATGTTGGGGATGCTGGGTGGGAATCTAACCAAGGGCTGGGACTTAACTTCTCCAAACAGCAAGATTCAACTAGGAGTTCTTGGAGCTGGTTAACAAGAGGCCATAGCCCCTTCCTCTCTGGTTCTTGTCCCAACCAAATTTATCTGCCTCCAAACCATCTTCTTCCACCTTCCCTTTCCCTCTCCATTTCCCAGGGTGGTGGCCTTAGCATCAGTTAAATCTTCCTTCTCAGGCTGTCTGTCCTCCAGGCTGATAGGTTCATGCAAGATCTGAACCAGGATGACGGAGTCTGGGATGTGGGCACCTAGGGTTCAAGGTAGCCACACAAGACCTGACAAGTAGGAGGGATCGGTGGAGAACTTCCCACTATCCTCAACAAGCTCTCAGACTCCCCTGCCTTCCCCACTCAACTCAAATGCAGAACCAAAAGCTGGTGTTCAGGCCAAGGCCATGTGGGCTGCTGGGTGTTGTCCCCAGTCCAGTCTGGACCAGGGACAGCAAGGAAAGACCCAGGGTTTGGGTGCCAAGAGACACTCCAATAACACAAGCCCCTGGTCCTACATGGTAGCAGTGATGCTTTGCAGGGGCAGAGTCTTGACTAGAACCCAAGCCTCCAGTCACCACCACCACCCCCCCCCCACAGATCTTCCTGCCACACTAGGCCCTCCTGGATAGGGGAGAAATGGGCAACAGGGCTGGTCACTCACTAACTGAGGCTGCAGGCTGCCCTCATTTCTCTACTCCCAGCGTTCTCAGCACACATTCCCAGAGACCCTCAGGAAGATTCTACAGGAATGAAAAATGAAGGAAAAAGGATGATGGACTACGAAAGAGATGTGGACGGGTGCAGGATGCGGCAGTTAGGCAACCGGCCTTGAAGCCTCCTCCTGAGCCCAGAAGGGGTAGGAGGACGGAGCAGCGAGGGCAAGGGCAGTGCAGGCACCAGTTGCTTCAAAGAGGAGGGTATGAAGTGGGGGAGGGGAGATGGGGAATTTGTCTAGAAGCTGCATTTGCCAAGCAAACACTGTTTTAACAATTACAGTGTTATGGGGACGCTGGTCTTGGAGAGGAAGCTGGAAGGGATAAGGCTGCGAAAGGGGCTGAGTCCATGCCTGATTGGATGGATGGATGGATGGATGGATGGATGGATGGATGGATGGATGGATGGATGGAGTGAGTGAGCGAGTGACTGACCAAGTGAGTGAGTGCGTGGGTGAGACTGTGTGAGCAAACCTCAGCCCTCCCTCGGTCCGAGCGGCGCTCCCCGCAGGGGTCACTGCGCGCCCCGGGGCCGGGACGGGGGCGCAGGCGCGGCAGGCGCCGAGGCCCTCCGGGGGGGCGGGGCGGACTAGAGGCGGGGTTAGGGAAGACGCGAACACCAGCCAAACTTCCGGTGCCTGCAGAGCGCGGAGCGGCGGCCGCACAGATAGAGGCTGCACGGGCAGAGGCTGCAGGGCGGACGCACGGCAGGGCGCAGCCATGGTCAAGATCAGCTTCCAGCCCGCCGTGGCCGGCATCAAGGCCGACAAGGCCGATAAGGCGTCGACCGCCGGGCCGGCCCCGGCCGCCGAGATCCTGCTGACGCCCGCTCAGGTAAGAGGGGCCGGGGGGCTCAGGCTGGAGTCTGGGGGCGAGGCGCGCCCCGCCGGCCCCGGGAACTGTTCGAGGCGCATCGGGGTCCCGGAGCCGTGACCGGAGGGAGTGAGGGTCCGGAATGGGCCCTCCAACCCAAAGTGGGGAGGGGGCTTGGGTCCTCTCCAATCCTCCTCTCCTAAAGCGGCAGCCGAAAGCAAAAGTCCGGGGAGTGGGAGGGGTCCGAGTCGCTGGTCCCCGAGTGGGGAAGCACTCAAGGTCTCTTCCAAAAGTGGAGGGGCCCTACGCGGCTGGCCCCAAGACTGGGGAAGGGGCCGGTAGGAGGAAGTTGGAGGCATGCTGGTGGGGGGTATGCGTCTGTTTCTAATCAAGGGGGAGGGGCCGAGAGTCGAGCCCCAGGTGGGGGATGGGAGGAGGGCGGGGTGTTGTTTTCCCAAAGTAGAGAGGTGGGTCAGGATTGGTGGGGAATGGCTGGGGGGTGGGGGGGAAGGGTCTGGTGCCATCGAAGGGGGAGGGGCCGTTGATTTCGTCCCAAACAGGGGGCTGCGAGGGGCGGGAAGTGTGCTTCAGGTCTGCACCTGAATTGGTGGACCAGAAAGTGAAGAAATGGAAATAAACCAGAACCGGCACCGGCCCGGCTGCGTGTCTGGGATTCGAGGTTTGAGGTTCGAGGTTCGAGGTTATAAGGCGAGGCGCCCAGATCTCACCCCACCCCCTGCCGTCTAGACCTCACCGCTCCCCTCTTGTTTCCTCTCCCAGCTCTCGCTCTGGGCTGCTCCCTCCATCCCGCGGGGAGGCTCCCCCACTGCCCGGGTGCCCTCCCGCATCCCGGAGGCTCTTTGTGGGGGCGGGCCTCGGTGCACCCCGCCCCCTCCGGCGTCCTCCCCCTCCTCCCCCTTCCCTCCGGCCGAGGGGAGAGAAGGCATTTCCGCCAGTGGAAAACTGTCTGAGCTGCGTGGAGTCTGACCCGGAGAGGGCAGGACGCGTGGCGGGCAGGGAGGGGAGGGAGAGCTGGTCCAGCCAGGCTGTATTTTTGCTCCGGCAAAGGTGTCCACGTAGCCGTAGTCTCCGGCGGTCTTGGGGTGCACCAAGCGGTCGCATCTAGACTGCACCTCCAAAGTCTTTGTCCACTCCCCTTCTCTGCCCGCTTCTGGCTTCTGATGAGTCTTCCTCAGCGCCAAGGTCCCTCCCCAAGTTTTGTGGCTCAGATTCAGCCTTGCCCGGAGTATTACCCGCGGCCTGCAGGGGAAGACTTGGGTCCTGGGTGGCGAAAGAGAGGACACTTGAGAGGGGCCTCAGAGGTGGGTGTCAGATCCTGAGCAAAGACCCTGAGTGAGGAATGCACAGAGAAGCCGCAGGCCAGCTCCCCTGCCCGGTGTGGTCACTGCATCATCCAGGACCACCTGGGTTGGGTTAGGGGGTTGCTAAGCACCCCCAACCAGAGCAACTCCATTTTCATCCCATGTGTAGACGGGCAGGAGGCATTCC
The DNA here is from genome assembly GCF_002007445.2 of Ailuropoda melanoleuca. Taxonomy (NCBI): domain Eukaryota; kingdom Metazoa; phylum Chordata; class Mammalia; order Carnivora; family Ursidae; genus Ailuropoda; species Ailuropoda melanoleuca. The sequence goes on from NC_048219.1 coordinate 190,840,581, forward strand.
ATATTTGAACACCCTGGTCTGCAGCTTTAAAAGTTTGCAAGGGTCTCTTCAAGCTTCCTTCTTCCCTTCACCAGGGAACCAGCTTCCTCTCTTCCTCTCAGCCCCCGGACGGAGCAGGGCTGGGACCTTGCCCCTTTTTTCTCCCAGGGCCTGCAGCCCAGCTCAGGCCAGGAATTCAGGCCCTGCCTCTGAGGGCTGTTAGGGTTCCAGCAGAAGGGAGGACCAACCAGACAGTAGGAGGATGTAATTCAAAGTCTGAGAAGGCCCACCAAATTTCACAGGAGTGGCACATTCTCCAGCCGCAGCCTGCTGGTGGTGTGGGGCTGGATGGCAGATGCCGGCATCACCTGGGTAGAGTAACTGATACCCAGCTTCTGGCGCTGAAATCCAGCGTCCTCTCTTGCCCCTCAGCCAGCGTGAAATGGAAATATCAACATCTTCCTGGTGCTGTTTGTAATGGCGGGGAGCCTGCGAGCCTCCTCTCCCAAACCTTGCTAGTGGCTCAGGGTCCCCTGTGTCCCCTGTGTCTTGATTTGGCACGGTGGAGCGCGGGGGGCCCAGGAGGAGGATGAAAATCCTGGCACCTCTAGGACAGAGCTGCGCATCAGTGAACGATCATAGCTCCCCAGGGCCCTGAGGTGATACAGAGGGGATTTGGATGTTAGGTGTTGGTTCTGCCCGGCACCTGCTGGAATTGGAGCAGGGGAGGAGAGTTCATTGCTCTGGGCCTGTTGTGCCCTCACCTGGCCAAGGCGCACATCCCCACCCCTCCACCCCACCCCCCGCGGTAATAGGGAGTGGATGGAGCCCCCCTCTCCTGCCTCTGGCAGTGAGCACAGCAGGTGCCCACCGTTCCCGCAGAGGGCCACGATTGAGTAGGGCACGAAGCAGAAGGTGGGTGGGACAGGCAGGCCGACTGGGAGGCCCAGCCTTTTCCTTTACCAAGACAGAGCATTTGAGGTTTGCCCCATGCTGATGGGGACGCAGAGGAAAGCTTATTAGAAGGTGTCTTCTGGCTGAGGGCTACCTGATCACCCTCTTTCGTTACTGAACTGGACTCAAAAGTCAGATAGAAAGCCCTGGAAGGACCACTTGGTGAAGAAATGAGTTTGTGAACGCTCTCAGCCCTGAGCTCCCCTGTGGCTGTTGGATGAAAACGTCCACCTGCGTGCCACCCCAGGGGGCCAGGGTGAGGCAGCGGCAGCACCCTCAGGGCAGGGCTCCCTCCGGCTTCTGAGCAAAAACTCAAATACAAGGAGGATTCTGTCCCCGGACCTGCTGCTGGAAGGAAGTGCCTCAGTGGGCCGGGAAGGGATGGGGGTGGGGGCCCAGCTGGGCCTCCAGCTGCCCACCCTCCCCTTGGCGCTTCCCTCCGAGGTAATGAGAAGCCTGCGCTGATGGGCGACTGGCGGGGAGCCAGCCTGGAAAGTGGGCTGGCCGGGAAGCATCCCTTCTTAGCACGCGCTGGCTAGATCATTTTTCCCCTTTGGAGGCCTACCGGCCAGCCCTGCACCTCTCCACCCAGCTCCGTTCTCCCCTCGATCTGCCTGTGCCTGAGTGCACACACACGCGCAGCCAGGTGTAGGCATGTGCAGACAGGACTGGGCTGGGGGGCTGCGGATGGGCTTTGGGGGCTACAAGAGGAGAGAGACATGTTCAATACCATCCTTTCTTCAGCGCCGGCTGATTTTCTCCTTGGCTTTGCCTTTGATTAATGGCTCCTGCGTCGCCCCCTCCCCCAGCCTGCATACCTGGGGATCAGATTTCACTTTCCGAGTCCTGGCCTCAGGCTCTTGGCGGGAAGGAGCTGGGTCTCCCGGTGTGGTTGTGGGGGGGGTCCTCTGCCAGCAGGGAGGGCGGACCTGGCCGGGCATGGAGTGCTCCTGCCCCAGTACCCGCTGGCCCTGCCGGCCGAGCTGAGGGTCCTGCCCCGGAGGCCGGGTGGGGGGCTTCGGGTGGTCCGGTCCCAGGCCTGCCCGACGGACTTGGGCTTTAAGCTTTTGAATACATCACAGTGGTTTTTCCCTTCCCTTTCTATTTCCCACTCTTTTCGCTTTTCTGGGCCGGTCCTTGCCTGTTTCAAGGCTGTCAGCAGACCGCCAGGGAGGCTGAGTTCCTCTTAGAAAAAAAATGTTTATGGTAAAATCATGGAAGGGCAGCGCGGCTACCCGCCCCCCCCCAACACACACAACTCTCAAAGTTCTCTGTCCCCAGGAGAGCTCTTCCAGCGGCCAGCTTTGCGGTTCCTCCTTTGGAGCCTTTGTTCTCTGGAGTCTTGTCTTGACTGTCAGGAACCGAATAGACGCAGAGCAGAGGGTTGTGTGGGAGTTCTCAGGGGTCCATGCGGTGAGCCCAAGCCGCTGAGCCACACGACAGGAATGGGGTTCCATGACCCCCTGTCATTTACCCAGCTGCCTGTACATTGAACCCAGTTCTGTGTGCTCCGAGGCCCACTCCCCCTACCCCCACTCGGTCTGTCTGTCTCTCACACACAACACATCGGTGACCTTGAATGTGGTCTGCAGCCTGGGAAAGCAAGATGCTAAGGGGGAATGAAGCTGAGGAGGGCCAGGCAAGAGCCCCTCCCACTCCAGCTGCCAGCCTGGGCCACAGCAAGTGCATTTCTGGCCCCCCGCCAGCCTCCTCCCCTAGCAGCCTGCAATTGTAGTTTAATCTGCTTGCAGTTAATTTGGACATTGTTACCGAGGAACTGTAGCTGGGGGGCTCTCCAGGAGCCGTGGGAGTCCGCTGAGTTAATGCTCCAGTTGGCCGGGTTCCCCTTGACCGCGGTGGCCCTGGCTTTGCTAAACCATTTAATGAGTGCCATTGCGGGCCTCAGTGCAGCGGGCAGGGGAGGCCCAGGCCCCTTTTGGTCCCCGGACGGCTGGCTCACGTGCCCCACACGAGTGCACAGCGAGGCACTTTGCTCAGAAAGCCCAGTTGCCTTGGAAACAGTAGGCAGTGTTTTTCTACTTTCTAAATGGAAGCCCCCCCACAAAGGCCTGGCTGCTCCATGTGGGGGGTGACATTTCCCTGGGTCTCCAGCATGACGAGTGAAGCAGCCGGGTGGGGGTGGTCTCAGGAAGCAGGCTTCTCCACGGTTCTGGGTGAGCCAGACAGCCAGGAATCCCCAGGTTCTCTGTTGTATTGTGTGGGGCCCCGTAAGCAATGGCAGCTTCCGGGCAGATTCAGGGGCCCTCCCTCCTGTGTGGGGCTTGGTATCTGAAGTCCCTTTTGTCTGAAAGCAGGGACATCCACGGCTCCCAGTCTGCCTTCTGGCAAGCTCTGGTCCTGCTTTCCCTTCCAGCCTGCTGCTTGGCCATGACACTTGTGGGGTCCCGGCCCTGCAGGCAGGAGGGGCACGCGCTGCGGAGGGCAGCTGAGCCTCAGGTATGGACTGGGGGGTTGTCAGTCGTGGTGGGATCGGGAGCTGTGTGTTAGCCCCAGACATGGGAGGGGTATGTCCACTGCACATCTAGGAAAGGTGGGGGATCCTCAGCCTGCCCGGTGATCCCCTCAGAGTAAGCACGCAGGGTGGTACCCAGGGGGCCCCCTGGAGGCCGTTTTCTCCTCTGCCACATAGCCACCACCATGCTCACTCCTCCCCAAGCCCTTAAAAACACCTCCCCAGCCAGAAGCCGAAAGGCCGCTTTAAAACCCGGAGGCCTCCTTGTTTGTGGACTTCCTCCGTGGAGCTGGCCCAGAGGCTCCTTCACTTGTGGCCCATTGACTTTGTTTTGTTTTGTTCTTTTTAAAAGCGGCTCTCCCAAGCTTGCCTCTCTGGTTTTCCTGAATGCTGCAGGAGCAAAAGCGTGGCCAGTGTGTAGCCTCAGCAGCTGTCCAGGGCCTTGGCCCTGCAAAGGAGAGGCTCAGCTGAGAAAAATCTGCTATTTTTATCTGGCACTTCATCCTTGACAAAGGGCTTTCAGGTTCTTTGTCTCTTTTAATCCCTGCGTCTTCACATTTCCAGAGAGAAGCTGTGGAGGGGAAGGTGGCAATGCTCCCCTCACGGGGATCCCAGTCCCTGCTGGGGCCCCTCTCCACTTCCGGTCACCGCTCAACCCACTTCCCCCGCTGGTGCAGGCAGCCTGGCCTGTCTCCCAGGTCAGCCATGGTTCTTTGGGACCCAGTCAATACTCTGGAGGAGCAGAAAGGCCAGCAGCTCATCTGCAGGAGCCCCTGGGGAGCTTGCTCTTTGTGGGCCCCCCTGTGGCAGCAGCTGTCCCTGTGGGACCTTGGTTAGGGAACCCCAGGGCACCCCAGGGTGTGAGCCAACGCCAGCCAGGTGGGTGGTCTCACGAACTTGCCTCTCTGGTCTTGGTCACAGGCCCCCCCAGCAGGGCTGAGGTGGTGGGAGCCCCAGCGCTCAGCTACTGAGTTTGGGGCAATGGGTTTGGCTTCCCACCCCTGCCAGGCGAGCTCCCTGGAGGGCAGACTGGGGTGGTGGGGAGCAGGCTGGGCCGGGGCACTTCTCTGTCCCGTGGTGCAGAGGCTGGGCACTAGCTGGTTTGGCGACAGATGTGCCCAGGAAGGGGGAGGGGCCTCCAGGTGCTTTTGTCCTTTTCCTGGGTGTGGCTGAGTGGGAGAGCCCCAAGCAGGGAGGCGTTTGCCCCTCTGATGGTACTCCCCATTGCTCCCCGAGACCTGGGCCCCATACCCTGAATTCTCTGAGCCAGGGGCCCTGAGGGATTGGGACCTGAGCAGCCCAACAGGCCCCGTGCCCCACCCCCACTAGGCCAGGCTCCTCCCCTGTGCTGTGCTGAGAGATAAGGGCCTATCTGTCCCAGGTACCTGGGACCTGAGCTGCGTCCCCAGCCCCCAGGGTAAAGGGAAAGAGGACACATGGCACAAAGGGGGCTAAGCCGGCAGTTCATGGCATACATGGAGTGAGAAGCTTCTGGCGTCCAGGCTGGCACTCCTTCCCTTCCCCCACGCTGCCTCAGCTCCTGGAGGTTGAGGGGGGGTAGTCTTTGGGACCGGACTCTGCCCTCACCCTGACTGTATCTGGACCCCATGGAGAGGGATTGAATGGGGACAGTGGAGACAGAGGCTGGCCTGGGCTTCTGCAACAGCTCCCAGGAGGGGTTCGGGCCTGGGTTCGGGCAGGGGTGTGGGGGGTGGACGTGAGACGTGACATGAGAGATGGCCAAGGTCACGGAGCTCCTGAAAAGCCTGAATCATGACATGGTCAAGCAGTTTTACTAAGTTCTACACACACACCTTGGTCCACCAGCCCAGACATGTGTGGCCTGGAAGAAGGTCAGCTTAACTTGCTGCTTCTTGGCTGCCCTGAGGCGAGGGTCCTGAGCCCGGCTGGCTCCCCAGAGCGGGTTTTTTCCGGGAGCCTCCTGCCTTGGCCTCCCTGATGGCAACTGCTGCCACCGTAGCCACGTTTCCTTCCTGGCAGAAGTGCCCTGGCTTCTGGAAGCCTCCAGACTTCACCCTTCAGGCTCCACTCCTGACAGCCTGTGTGACACTGCCAGCCAGTTGCCAGTGTGGGGCCGAAGCTCACCCCCCACCCCCGGCTGCACTGTGCCCAGCAGGGATCACAGGCTCAGGGCTGCCTGGCCAGAGGGACAGCAGCACCATACCCAGACCCCGTGGGCCTCCTGGAACCTCTGTCTCCCTCAGCCAGTGACCACACCCTGCCACAGCCTTCTTGATGGAACCTAGAAACCACCTCCCACTGCCCCGGTTCCGGTCCACCCTGTGCACTACCGCGTTTGGGTGGATCCGAAGCCTTCCTTGGCTCCCCATTGCCCAGAGCAGCAGTTCCAGCCTGCCCAGTGCACCCCAATTCCTACAGGTTCCTGGGTCTGGTGCAATTATGAAGGCCATGTCTGTGCTTCCCCTATTCTGTGTTTAAGAGAGAATACTGTGGTCACAGCTGGGATAATGAAGAGGACTAATGGCCTGGGTAATCCAGATGGGCCTGCTTGATCTCAGGGGGTCATTCTGTGTGGCTTCGATGTGGGTCTCCGTTTTTCTTTACCTGGGAGGAAACTGGGGAGGCCCTGGCAAGGCATTCCTTCCAAATGATGCTGTGTGTGTCCCCAGCACTGCCCTTCCCCCTCCCCATCATTCATCCCCCCGCCTCCAGCTTGTCCCCAGGCTCAGTGCTGGCCAGCACAGTGAAGTCACACTTGGGGAAAGGGGCAGGAGGATTCCGGGAGGGACAGGACCACCATCTGGCTGAACTGCACTGCAATCCACAGGAGGAGCGGCCCCCCCCACAGCGCTACCGGAAGGGGGGCTCCGTGGGCGGCGTGTGCTACCTGTCGATGGGCATGGTCGTGTTGCTTATGGGCCTTGTGTTCGCCTCCGTCTACATCTACAGATACTTCTTCCTTGTGCAGGTGAGGCCAGGTGGGAGGCAGGCATGGGGCTCAGGGAAAGGGGGTGTTTAGAGGGGACTGCAGGGAGGTGGTGGGAGTGGCAGTGTGGGCCGTGAGAGCCAGGTGCTCGGGCTTGTGAGGAGAGGGGCAGCAGGTGACCTGCCCCCGGGTGGGAGTGGGTGCCCAGCCAAGCCCAGAAACCCTGCGTCCTCCCGCCAGGGGGCCTCCTTGGGCACATGCCAGCCCACGCGGCCCCTTGCCTGGGCCAGGAGATGGGAACAGAGCCCGGTCCTCTAACCCTCACGGACCCTGGTAGACTGTCCTCACCTGTTTTCAGACACCTGAGGTCCAACAGGGAACTCTCCCAGGAGCACAGTTAGCAGTGGGGGAGCTGGAACTGGAATCTGTGGCCCCTTCCCACACTGTCACCCTGAAGTCTTATCACCAGAAACTCAGATCCAACAGAAATTGGAACTCTGTGATCCCTCCAGAGCAGGACCCTGTGCCCAAGGGTCATGCTTTAAGGACTTGCGTTCCTTGGACGTTTATTTGGATTCTAAAACAAGGAAGGTAGATGGTGGGTTAACGGACAGATTCACCACCACCCCTTCCTGCAAGGGGCGGCCTCCACCCATGGCAGCATCCCGGGTTATGTCCTCACACAGGCAGTCAGGGCCTGCAGCTGGGCGGGAGAACCGGTCACAGTCACCGTGACCTTGTGATCAGTCCAGACCTGGGAGGGAGCCAGTGCCCCCAAGGTAGTTCAATTAAAGCTCGAAAGAATAACCCTAAAAACAACACACAGGGAATTTCAGCTCCCCGGACAGAGAGGCTGGGAATTGCCAGTCATTTACGACCCATGTGACCTCTCCCCACCCTCAAGCAATGGTTTTTAACTTGCTACTTTGTTTTTTCCATGATGGAAATTACTGAAGAGTTTTTGTATTCCATGTGACTTTCCCCTGGAAACCTCAGCTCCCACGCACCTGCCGACTTCCCTTTTGTTTGGCATGCCCCCCCCACCTCCTCCCCATCTTCCCCCTCCACGGCCAGCTCCCCATATGTTCCTAGTTCTCGCTCTCCCCGCCCCCCTTCAGGCCCTTCCTGAGGACCCGAGGACCCTTCTGCTCTAGGTCCTGGTTCCCTCTGTTCCCAGCCCCAACTTGTGCTCTCCTGGGGCTCCTCACCCCACTCTGCTTGCTGGGGAATGGGGACACCTCAGAGCAGCCTCCGAGTCTGTGCCCTGGACAATGTGATTCATGTGTGATGATTCAGCCCCCTGGGAGAGCTGACACGAAAACAGAGGTAGGGCCATTCTCCTGATGGCAGGCCAGTAGTCTGCCCACAGATCTGGGGGGCCCTTGGAGAGGGACAGGTGGCCACACTGGTCCATGGGCTCAGCTACTTGGCTTCGGTCATGTCACACTGCCTCCCCCGCCCTGGATAAGGGGGTGATTCGGCTGGCCATTCACATACGGGCCCAGGGTTTGTCAGGATTGCTCAACGGGCACAAGGTCCTGGGAAGGTGGTGGGACTTGTGTGAGGTTGGACACGGAGCTGGCTGCCTCTCAAAGACTCTCCTGCCTCCCGGGTACCCCACAGGGCCCATCCTGTTCAATCCGGGGCTCCGCGTTTGCCCCTGAGAGCCAAGGAGGTTGTCCACCAAGGACCCAGCAGAGCCAGCTCACCCGCCCTCTCCCTGACTCCCCATGTTTCTCAGTTTCTCCATCTGTGAAATGGGTCTCATTGGCCCACCCTTCCCGCTTGCTGAGGCCCTGGGGTCCTGGCGCGGTGGGGTTGGCGGGGTAGGCAGGGTGTCTGCGCTAAGGGCACTGTGTGACCAGTCTCTCTGTCTCCCCCCCCCCGCCTTGCTCAGCTGGCCCGAGACAACTTCTTCCACTGCGGGGTTCTCTACGAGGACTCCCTGTCCTCCCAGGTCCGCACACGGATGGAGCTGGAGGAGGACGTGAAGATCTACCTCGAAGAGAACTACGAGCGCATCAACGTGCCAGTGCCCCAGTTTGGCGGCGGTGACCCCGCAGACATCATTCATGACTTCCAGCGGGTGAGGCCGGCCGGGGCTGGGGCAGGAGTGGTGGAAGGGTGTCCTGAGGACCCAGAGCCCCCCTTCCATCAGGGGTCATGAGAAAGGAGAGCAGGAGCGAAAGGAGAAGGCCAGTGGCCCTAGTCCCTCCTTTGAGTATGTACCGTGTAACGGCAAGTATGGGCAGGAGACGGCGGCTTAGTTGCTCGGGATTTTAAGGACACTGCTTTCGTTACGGAGGCAGTGCTTCTCACTGAACGCGAGCTAGCCATGGTGGATCTTCCCCTCGGCCACCTGCTCGCGGCAGACGCTGGCCACCATGGGCAAGGCCAGTGTTCCTGTTCACTGGGTAGCTTGTGTTAACGTTTTCTGGAGTTGTAGCGCGCCCACCGTCAAGGGCATGGAGTGCACAGCTTAGTGGATTTTCCCAGAGGCTACACGCAGTGCCATCCAGATCAAGATGTGGAATTTTGCCGGTGCCCCAGAAGGTTCCCTTGCGCCCCTCCCCCCAGCCATGCCCCCTCCCCAGCGGTAACCATCCTTTGCACTTCTTTTTCTTCCCCCTAAGATTTTATTGATTTATTTGAGAGAGAGCACAAGCAGGGGTGGAGGGAGGCAGTGGGAGAGGGGGAAGCAGATTCCCTGCTGAGCAGGGAGCCCACAGGGCTCGATCCCAGGACCCCAGGATCATGACCTGAGTGGAAGGCAGCCACTTAACCCTTCAAACCCGCCCACCCCTTGCACTTCCGCTGCCAGCGACAGTTTTGCGGCTGGTGAAACGCAGGCTCCCCAGCTGTCTGTCCCCCGTGCTCGCTTCCCAGAGCTTCCTAGGGATTCTCCAGTGCGATCCCTTCGCTCTGTATCCTGGACGTTCTTGTCACTGCAGCCTGCAGGGAGCCAGGGCCAGAGCATCTCCTGCCGAGGGTCCAGGCTGTCCGCAGGGACGACAGGACCTCACAGGGGTGATAAAATGCACGCTTGGAACGTTACTGTCTTCCCCAGACCCCAGCTCTGTGACCGCAGCAGAAGAACCCTCATAACAGCTGAGGCGCTGGACGCTTGGTGTTTTTCATGTAGCGAGTGGAAGCTTCCACAAACACGGGCGAAGCGAGGAGCAGGAATTGGGGGGATCACAGTGGCATGGCAGTGCTGGTGCCTCTGCTGGCCGGAGGTCTCCTGGCCTGCAGAGCCTGACACGGCCCCTCCTCCCGCTCAGGGGCTCACCGCCTACCATGACATCTCCCTGGACAAGTGCTATGTTATCGAGCTCAACACCACCATCGTGCTGCCCCCCCGAAACTTCTGGGAGCTGCTCATGAATGTGAAGGTGAGCAGCACCCCTCACGGCATCTTGCTGCTCCCCCCCCGTGGGCGCCAGGCCTGGGGCAAGGGAGGTTCCTGCGTTGGGGGTGTTGCTGTCAGCTGGGCCCAGCACCCCAGGTTGGTCCTCCGTCCTCCATCTTCCTTCTCCCACATCCAGGTCAGCGCCCCCCCCTTTTTTTTTAAGATTTTATTTATTTATTCGACAGAGATAGAGACAGCCAGCGAGAGAGGGAACACAAGCAGGGAGAGTGGGAGAGGAAGAAGCAGGCTCCCAGCGGAGGAGTCTGATGTGGGGCTCGATCCCATAACGCCAGGATCATGCCCTGAGCTGAAGGCAGACACTTAACCACTGTGCCACCCAGGCGCCCCAACGCCCCCCTTTTTTTCTCCCTATTGTGCTCTGGCTCCCTGTCTCGCGAAGAGTCCCGAGACCAGCTTCCTCAGCCCCCTAGGCCGTGCCCCACGTGGCAATGCAGGGAACCCCCCAACCAGCACTCCCCCTTGGGCGGGAGACCAGATTCCCCCACATGCAGCATTGGGGCGCAACCAGAAACTGCTTGGGAGCATTCAGAGGACGAGCCATGGGGGCTGTGGATGGGGGAGNCTTTACGTCCTTCTAAGAGCGTGTAAGTTGTCGTCATCCTCGTTGTCATTCTTGCTGCCCCTTGAAAGATGAGGAAACGGAGGGACAGAGAGGTTAAGTAACGCCCCCGAGGTCACACAGCGGGCAGTCTGGCTCCAGCTCTTGAGCTCTCTCACCCCGTCAGTGCACTGCCTCTGGGTGAGTCTGGGTGTCGACTCCTGAGCCACCCCCCCCCCCCCCCCCCCCCCCCCCCCCCCCCCCCGCCCCCACCCTCAGGGTCCTGAGGTGCCACTCAGGTTCCAAGGCTGGTAGCCTCTGTGGCCCAGGCAGCACCGGCCAGGACACAGTCCTCACTGAGATTCTCTCTTCCCTCCCAGGGATCAACAAGCGAGGGGCCAAGAACTGCAACGCCATCCGCCACTTCGAGAACACCTTCGTGGTGGAGACCCTCATCTGTGGGGTGGTGTGATGGCCTCCCCCTCCAGGCCCCACCCCTGCCCTCTTCCTTGTTTCTCTTCCGGCCACTCTGGCCCTCCTCCCTGCCCTCGCTTAGCTTGTACTTTGGACACCTTTCCATAGATGTGACGTGTCTCCTGGTTCCTTTCCAGCCCTGCCTGCCTCCCCGTACCAGAGCCGTGACCTCTCGAGGCCCCACCTCTTCTGAGCTTCCGGGTCTGGGGGACAGGAGGGCGCCCCGGGGTGGTTTCCGTGACCACCGTCCTGCAGTCAGGTCCGCCTGGGCTGGCCCACAGCTGCGCTGGCAGCCCAGGGGAAGGGCTGGGCGGAGGGGCTGGGCTCGGGGGGGTCCTGGGCGAGGGGACAGGAAGGATGTGGTGTGGGGTTCAGAAATGTCTGCACAGTTGGGAAAGTCCCAAAAGGCTTGTTCCTTGGACAGTCCCTGTGTCCAGATTCCCAGATCTGGGCTAAGGATGGGGGAGTGCCCAGGGATGGGCTTACCCAGAGCACAAGGGAAGGTGGAATCCTAGGGGCTCCCCCCAGGACTCCTGTCAGTGCCTTCAGCCCACCAGTGGGAGCCTGCAATGAGAGGTGAGGATAAGTCTGTCAAGCACAATCGTTCTCTGAGTGGAACCAAAGAAGGTAGGAGCCAGGATACCCCTGGCCCCCCAGGAGCACAAGCATGGGGTCCTGCGGCCATGGCCACAGGCATGGAACAGAGGGGGGCCGCTCCCACCCTGTCGGCGGGCAGCCCTGCGGGGCTGAGCGCTAAGCAGAGCCGAGGGGGTGGGTTCGTTGCTTTCTCCAAGCTTGGAGCTGTTTTAGAAGATAATGTGGGGGAAAGGGAGAGCCACCTGGTACTTGTACACCCTGCCGCCTCCTCGTTCTGAAATTCCGTCCCCCTCGGCTTTGGGGGAACGCAGCCTTTTTTCCTTTTCCTTCTCACTTTTGCATGTTTTTACTGATCATTCAATATGCTAACCGTTCTCAGCCCTGAGCCTTGAAGAGGAGGTTCCGATGCCTCCGGTCAGACTTAGATGAAACTCTTAAATGCTTTGTATATTTTCTCAACTAGATCCCTTTTCAGAAGTGTCTGTAGAATAAAAATCTTTGACTTCTGACTTGGACTTGGGAGCAGCGGGGAGGGGTGGGCGGTGGGGGGGGGCAGAGGTGGGGCCATTGCCGGGTTCAGCCAAGGAGGGTCCGTGTCCCCTCAGTCCTCACACCTCGCTGAGCCAGGTGAATTCACATATTACAGGAAGGAGGAGGAAGGGGCTTGGAGACCAGAAGTAACTTGCCCAAGGTCATGCTGCTTTCAAGTGCCCATAAACCACCCCATTTAGTTCCGCACGGAAGATGACATCATTATTGCTTGTCCTTAAGTGCAAGGACGATGTAGCTTTCTGCAGTTTCGAGGCAATTAGTAACCATCCCGGTGGATCTGAGCTGAGGTTGGCATGAGTCACAGGGTCGCATTCTGCAGGGAAGGAGGCAGTGGGAGAGCCAGCCCAGAGCTTTGGCCGGCTGGACCCCAAAGACAGGACCTGGGGCGAGTGTGGGTGCCCACGTCCTTGTGGCTGGTCTGGCTCACTAATCCTGTGAGGGACATTAATGACTCAGGTTAGTGCAGACACACCTTGTTCTCAAAGGCAGTCTCGCCCGGACGTCAGTCTACATGCAATGCAATCACAAAACGCTGATAGGATTTATTGTTTGACTTGACACAGTTCTTTTGGGAAAGTCAACATGGGGAATGGTCTGGTAAATTCTCAGAAAGGGAAAAACAGTCTCCAGGTTTTAAGCATCATAAACTACCATAATTAAGGAGTTACATGTAGCAGAGGAGGTCGATAGGACAATGGAGGGCCTGGAAATTGTGTTAAATATAAGGAAATTTAATGGGGTATGTATAGGTTTCTTTAAGTGGAACAGCGGGCTAGTCATTTTGACAAAAATTAACCTGGATCCTACTTCCCTGTCACAATATTAATTCTGGATAGACCAAAGTTGAAGTATGAAATGAAGGCAAAAAAAGTACTTAAATGATTTGAAAGAACCTTAGAGAAGGGAAAACCTAGGCATGATACCCACCAGTTACGACTTGACTGTGGAAAACGAATTTACGTGCAGCCAAACTCCATGAAGTCACAAGATTTACAAGAGGGGCAAACTGGGCGAGATGTTTTTGAAACTCAGGACATAAAAAGGGCTATTTTCCTCAATATGCAACGTTCTTATAAATCATGAAACATGAACAACCCAATAGGTAAATAGGCAAAGACCATGAGCAGGCAGCGCAGAGCAAGGAAAATACAAGTGGATCATTGCTTAAACATGAAAAGATGTGTAATTGCAGTTACATAGAAAATGCAAATCAAAATTAGGAAGACGTATCTTTGCAGGTCAGGGTTTTGTTTTTATTAAATATTTTGCACTGTGAAGCATTTACAGCATATAAAATGCGGCATATGAATCATGAGTATATAAGCAATGAAGCATCATGACCAGTGTGTATCTGGAGACACCAGCCCACTAATGAATCAGAAGGCTGCCAATACCGCTGATTTCCTCGTGGACACCTCTCCATTTGCCGCTAACAAACCACCACTCAGACTTAATGGCCTCTCAATGGCAGTTTACTATTTTTCCTGGTTCCCAGGGCTGGCTGAGTTTGGCCAGCTCTCCGGAGCTGCTCACTCCTGCTCAGCATTCAGCCGGGAGCTTGGCTGGGCTCCCATTCCAGGGTACCCCTCCCCTCCCACGCCTCACTCAGCTCGGCTTCTAATCAATACCCTGGCCCGCCTTAGAGTTTGGCAACCAAGCCCCAAGCGAGAGGAAGCCAGAGGCTTCAGTCCTCTTAAGGCCTGGAATCCAAAGTTCCAGAATGTTCTTTCATTGCATTGACGGTCAAAGCAGGTCACAAAAGCAGCCCTGACTTAAGTGGAAGGGAAGTAGACCACCTCTAGATGGGGGGAGAAGCGTTCTGTGCTCAGGGATGCAGGGAACATTGGCTCCTGTGTTCAGAGACACCCCCCCACACATCATTCCACCCCCTCCCCTCTGTCCCCCCCCCATATCCTGTGAGGGACATTAAGGGCACATCAATTCTTAGGTCTAAAGACAACCATGAAAATATGTCAATTTTCTTTATATTGATTAGGCAATCCAGGCTAATTAATGACGCCTATTCTGAGTTTCTGTGCTTTGCTTTGTAATTCTACCACATACCTAGGAACTCCAGTATAGTTTTACTTGGATTTGAACATTATAAAAATAGTCATAAAGTACATGTCTTATTCTCTGACTTGTGTCCTCCCACAACCTTTTATTTCTAAGATTCATCCATGTTAACGCCTATATTATTTAACTCATTTATGTGGCCGTGTATCAATCTGTTATGTGAATATGCAATTTAATTACCTACCCATCCTCCTAACAATGAGTATTTGGGTTCTTTCCAATTTTTTACTGTTACAACAATGCTTTAAAGAACATCTCTTTTACAAGGCGTCTGGTGCACCTGTCCAAGGGTTTCTCTTATTTACACCTAAAAGTGGAATATTGGGTCACAAATAAGCAAACGTTCAACCCACAAAATTCTGCCATTTTGTTTTGTATAAGGAATCAAGCCAATTTACATTCCCACCTGTGCAGCATAGGTGTTCTCCTTGTTCTGCATCCTTGCCAACACTTAATGTTAACAACCTTCAGAACCTTTTATTTTTTATTTATTTATTTATTTTTTTGCCAGTGGACTGAGGGTAAAATGGTATTTCGTGATGGCTTTCATTTTCACCTTCCCGATTACTAGGAAAGTGGGACGAGTTTCATATGTGTATTGGACCCTCAAATTTCCTTTTCTATAAAATGCCTGTTTGTGTTCTTGGGGCACCTGAGTGGCTCAGTTGGTTAAGAGTCTGACTCTTGATTTCAGTTCAGGTCATGATCTCAGGGTTCTGGGATCCAGCGCCATGCTAAGCAGGGAGTCTGTTTGAAGATTCTCTCCCTCTGCCCCTCCCCTGCCCCAGGCATGCAGTCTCTCTCTCTCACACACACACACACAAATAATTAAATCTGTAAAAATAAATAAAATGCCTTTTTTGTGTTCTTTGGCCTATTTTTCTATTGGATGCTTTGTTTTCTTCTTTTTGACTTGTAGGTGTTCTTTATGTATTTATGTATCTTATACAATCTTTATGTATTTTGCCACTGGTGTATGGCAAATATCTTACCCACATTTATGACTTGTCTTTCTCACTTTCTTTGTTGTTTCTTTGATGAACAGAAACTATTGGTTTTAATGTAGTCAAATTCATCCATCTTTTTCTTTATGATTATGGCTTTTTGCATCTTGTTTCAGAAACTTTCCTATCCCAACATTGAAGAGATACTATCTTACGTTTTCTTCTATTCCTCAAGGATTATTTTAGAATCTTTCTAATGTGTTGTATATTACATTTAAACATTCCCTGGAAATTATTCCCTGGTATGGTGTGAGGTAGGGATAACCATTTGTTCTGTTTTCGTTGTTTTCCTTTCCCCACTGAGCTGCAGTGTGTGTCTACAATGATCAAGTTTCCCTATGTGTAGGTCTGTTTCTGGGCTTTCTGCTCTGTCCTATTAGGTCTATCCTTTGATCATAATCACACTTAAAAAATCCAGATATCTGGTAGTGCAAGTCTCCTACCTTGATTTTCCCCAGCGCCATGCCTATTCTCAGCCCTTTGTTTTCATATGCATTTTAGAAACAATTTATCAAGTTCTGTGAAATGTTCTGTTGAGGTTTTAATGGATGTGTATTGAATCTATATATCCACTTGAGGAGAATTGAGGTTGTTATGATACGGAGTGTCCTGATCCATGAACATGGCACTTTAAAAATTTATTTGGATCTTCAATTTCTTCCAATACAACTTTATACTTTTCTCAGAGGTCTTGCTGATCTTTCATTAGATTGATTCCTGAGTCTCATATTTGTAGTTATAGTAATTATACCTCTTTGTCCCTAATGTACAGAAATGTAATTTATTTTCGAGTATTGATCCAGTGAACTTGCCGAGCTGTTTTCCTTATTCTAAGACATTATCTGAGGATTCTTTTGTATTTTCTACATAGGCCCTCTATTAGTTATGAATAGGTTTTGTTTCTCTCATTCAAATAATTAAAACATTTCTTTTTCTTATCCTGCCTCACTGAGTAGGAGCTCTGGTATCATGGTAATGGTCATAAATCTTATTTTTTCTTTATTCTTAAAGGGAATCCATCTTGAACACTGTTTTAGCTATAGATATTGGGAGAATACTCTTTCTTAAGTTAATTGAAGTTGTCCTCACTTCCTAGTTTGCATTTTTTTCTTGGTTTTTTGTTTTGTTTTGTTTTTTGCTTTTTAAAGATTTTATTTATTCATTCGACAGAGAGAGAGACAGCCAGCGAGAGAGGGAACACAAGCAGGTGGAGTGGGAGAGGAAGAAGCAGGCTCCCAGCGGAAGAGCCTGATGTGGGGCTCGATCCCATAACGCCGGGATCACGCCCTGAGCCGAAGGCAGACGCTTAACGACTGAGCCACCCAGGCGACCCCCTACTTTGCATTTTTAATCAGGATGTATGTTGAATTCTTTCATCAAATTTTTTTTCTGCACTTACCAATATGATCATGTATTTTTCCTCTTTTAATTTGTTAATGTGGTGTATAACATTAATAACTGATTTAGGCATAATGTATTATCCTGTTTCTACACTATTGGATTCTGTTTGCTCGTATTTCATTTAGGAGTTATTGATATATGTTTATTAGTAAGGCTGACCTGTAATTTTCCTTTCTCATGCTCTCCTTGTCAGGCTCTCATGTTAATGGATCACTGGTCTCATAGAATGAGTTGGGGAGATTGTTTTTATGGTTTTGCTTTGTTTCTGTTTAATAATACCCAGTCTTCTCAAGTGTGGACAAGTCCTCTCGTATCAATCATGGCAGTAAAATTGGTTTGACAAGAATCAAATTTTAAAGTTCCAGAAATTTCACAGCTAGGACATTACCACATGGATATACTCAAACAAGTATACAAAAAATATCTCTACAGGGTATTTTTTATTGTAATAGCAAGAAACTGAAAGCAAAAGTCCCTCAACCGGGGACTTATTTTTTAAAAAGTGCAGGGTTTTTTTTTTTCAATTATAAAGAACGAGGTAGATCTATTTGTGTTGAGGTGTGAAGTTCTCCAAGATCTATAATTAGGGTTAAGCAGATGGCAGAGCCAGAATATATGTCCCATTAGTGAATTTTCTAAAAGATAGCTATGGATGTGCATATACTATTTCTGGAAGGATACTCAAAGCCAAGTAACACCAGTTACCTCTGGATAGCAGGGACGGCAGGAGGCGTAGGACTTTCTGTTCTTCTATGTCATGAAGATACATTCTTTTTCTAATCCAAGCGTGTGTGAGTGTATATACACACACAGGCACGCTCTGCAGCTGCGGGGGAGGGGGGAGGGCCTGCTGGTTGAGGAGATGCCCTCACTGTCAGCCAATTGCCCACAGTCCCACCGTCTCCCCTCTGGCTCTCCAGGTCTGTCCCCCTCCTAGAAAGCAATCCCTGTATGAGGCCCAGGTCTGGCCTGAAGAAGAGAGTGGTTGGAAATGTTAAGTTGACACATATAGGAAGCTCTGTAACCTCGTGCAAGTGTTACTATGGAAACCAGAGCCTGGGCGGTCTCCATGGAAACCCTTCTCAGCCTTCTGCCTGAAGGAGTTACCACCCACTGGTGTTGAAGTCTTACTTCGCAGGGACCTCAGAGCTTCAATAAATGCTTAGGGAGAAAATGGTGGACAGGTCCCTGCCCACCCCAGGGATGTCGGGTGGGCTCTGGGCACCCCTCGCTGCCTGCCCAGGAAGGAGAATGAGTCCATCGCCAAGGGGGGCATAACACATATGACACCCGAGGCAGTGTAGGCAGGGTCCCCAGAGTGGACATGGGGCCCATGTCTGGAGGGTGCAGAGCATCTGGACTCCTGTGCTGGTCGCTGGTGGGCTATAAGGCCGTGGAGGGCTGATGCCACCTCGGGGCTCTGGCCCGCCCCTCTATAGAATTGCAGAGCTTGAACTAAGTCATTCCGAACATGGGTTGCATGTGACCTGGCAGCGTGGGGCTCAGAGGAGGGAGACCAGACAATGACCAGTCAGCCACCCTGGGGACTCATCTGAGCTTTGAAGAGCCGTGAGGAGGAGTGGCAGGCTGAGGGAAAAGGCAACGGGGAAGGGAAGTACACCCTCCACGGGCCCGAGGACTCCCGGCAGTGCGATACAGCCGTTGGCCTTCCTGGGACTGAGTTCCTTAAGGGGTCCTGGGGCCTGGAAGGAGGCTCGAAGTCCAGGGCTTGGGGCTCCAGGGAGGGGCGGTGCTGCCCCAGGACAGTGGGTCCAGAGCACCGGTGACGCCCTGATGCTGCTGTCCACCACTGGCCTCTCATCCTCGCCACGTGCCACCACGTTCCAGCAACAGAGCTTGGAGACACCGGAGCAGATGAAGGTCATGGTGCCAGCCTCCCACCCCGGAGACACAGAGTCCTGTCGCTGGAAGCTGACAAGTCCTATCTGGGCCGGCCCTGCAGGAAGACTGCTGAGAAGAGGGATGGCAGGGAGGAAATGGGGCGGGGGCTGTGACTTTGACCAGCACCTTGTCCAGCACTCACTGAGCAGGGGCCCACTAAGTCCAAGTGTATGCCTAGGGCTTTCACTGATTTATTTTGCTTATTTCTTGCATGATCCCTGGGTGAGTATGAATTCCACAGCCAAAAACCTTTTTGCAGGCAAAAGGTTTTTTGCAAAAAGGTGTTTTGATTTTCCTATAATAATCTATTTTTGGTTTTTTGTTTTGTTTTTTTGAAGATTTTATGTATGTATCTGAGACAGAGAGAGAGAGAGAGAGCACAAGCAGGGGGAGGGGCAGTGGCAGAGGGAGAAGCAGTCTCCCCGCTGAGCCAGGAGCCCGATGTGGGACTCCATCCCAGGACCCTGGGATCACAACCTGAGCCAACTGAGCCACCCAGGCACCCCATAATTATTTTGTACAACAATCTCCTTTTCAAATCCCCATTCATCCTGGTGGCAGAAGATGCAATCTTGGTCATTTGGGGGTAAACTCGGCCATTATTTCACTTTCAATGAAGGGTTCACCGTTTCAGTAAATATTAATTTTGCCCCCCCCCACAGCGGGCCTAGCTTTAGAACCTTGTTCCTATATTTGGGGTCTTCCCACCAACACAGTCTGATGGAAACAGCGGCTCTCTCCTTGTATAATTGCTAGAAACGCACCGGATGGGAACAGCGAAGATCACATCAGCCAGCATCTGTGGGCAGGGAGGTGGTGGCATCGTCTCCATGGTCGCATTGCCTGCTTTCAACCATGGATACCGTGTCGCCTCCCAATTACTGATTACTGCAGCAGTTTCCCCAGCCTTCCCGGGATTCTCTGTGCCACCCAGCCCCCTGTCGATAAATCCCTTTCTGCTCAATTAGCCAGAATTCTTCCTGCTGCTTGTGTCCCAGTGTCACTGAGCAAGAGAGCCTTGCAGGATATTATCTGAAAACAACTTCATTCTTTCTTCCCCGCTTCCTTTCAAAGCCTGCTCAGTGGGGTTTGTTCTCCCCCCCACCTTGGGTGAAATCTAAGGATGATTTCTTGGTTTTTGGGGTCAATCCTAGGTAAGAAAAATTCCTTGGGTCACTTTTAAACAAAAATCCAATTTCGATAATTACAGCGTTTAGTTACGAAAAATAACCCAGATTCCAAAGTTCATTTGAAGCAGAAACCGTTCCCCTCCACCGTCTGAAAATTGCGCCCCATGGGCAGCCTGCAGCGGGTGAAGGAGAGCTTGGCCAGCCTCTTCTCCTCTCCCCTGCCTGCTGCTCCCACGCTCCCCCTCCCTCACAGGCTGCTGCGGGTGGGGGGCTTGGCGCAGCAGCACCTGTGTTGGTGGGCACCTGTGGGAGTCTTTGACCCCACCCCCATCCTCACCTCTCACTGCAACTCAGGGCAGGTGAACGCACTGCCAGCTCAGGTCTCCTCGGGCTGGAGCTAAGCAACCCAGACCAGCTACCGGAACATTCCCACATCTTTTGTTGCCAGCGGCTCCCAGAGTGTGGGCCTTTCCTGGCACAGCCACCCCTCCTGGCTCTGTGCTCCCAGCAGACAGCTCCAGCCACAGCCTGTCACCAAAGCTTCCGCAGGATCCTCTCACACCCTGGGTTCTCGCCCCCCCCCCAAACATGAGGGCACACGTATCAAGCTCTCCAGCAGTAAAGACAGAAGCATGGCTCATGGGATTCTGATCGTTCTTTCCCTAGAAATGTTCTGCCCTGTTAGCAAGCTGGAGTGGGGGATGGGCACAAGTTGCAGGATGGGTTTGGGGTCACCTCCTTGGCAAGTCCTTTATTTCGGTATGTGTGCCAGTGGGCACAATCCTCTTTTCTCAGATCCCCAAGGACTACTAACAGGTCTCCCTGGAGCTAATGTTGCGTGATGGGGGGGGGGGGCGGGCAGGAGGACCCAGACCCCCCTCCAGGACCTCACTTAACCTCTCTGACTTCTTTTTCTCTCAGCCTGTGGGGCCTTCATCGACATTTGAATGGCAGGTGTAGGGAGGGGGAGGCTCAGGCCTTGCAGGCTCCCCTGGGGGCATCCCAGGCAGCGGTCTCTAGCTGAGGAGGGCTGGAGCTGTGGATCTGACCTGACGCCAGCTCTTTGCACCCCCCACCGGGCTGGGCTGGGAATTCAGGGAGCACATGAGGAGGAATGTTCTGATGCTCCAGGCTCCTGGAAACTGAGAACCAAACTGCATCCCAGACATGAAAGGAAGTCTGCGCAGTCTCATCTCCGGGAGGACGCTCAGAGCTCCGGATGACGCCCTACATGTCAACACTGGCCATACAGCCCTGGGCCACGGCTGTAAGAGAGCGGACCCTGCGCCCCCAGAACTGGGTTTGAACCCACTGCCGCCACTTACTGGCTGTGTGATGGCTTTGGTTCTCTGTTGCCGCATAAATAAACACTGCAAAACCTGTGGCTGCAATTAGCAAGCATTTGTTCAAGGTTTTACAGTTTGGGCAGGGCTCCGTGGGGACAGCTTGTCTCGCCTTATTGTCGTCAGCTGAGCGGGCTTTATGGCGGCAAGAAGATCTGCTAAGAGAGCTTCACAGCAGTTTAGAGCATGGCTGGGCCAGTCGATTTCCTCCAAACGGGCCTCTGCACTTGACCGCTTGGGCTTCCCCACATCTCAGGGGCTGGGTTCCAACCAGCAGGAAGCGGAAGCTGCCAGGCCTTCTTAATGCCTGGGCTTGAGGCCCCCGGCACGCCATTTTTTCATTCTGTTGGTCACAGCAGTTCTGGGCCTAACCCAGATGCAGAAAGAGGGAACATGAGCTCCGCCTCCTGAGGGGAGGGGAGGTGTGCACGGACAGGGACGGGGAGTCTTCAGGTGACGGCCACCGTGGTAACAGTGAACCTGAGCAAGCTACTTAAGCTCTCCTCGTCTCAGTTTCCCCTTCTGTAAACTGGGGATAACAATATCCCCTCTTGGCTGTCGATGGGATTAAAGAAGCTCGCAGTTGAGCTCATAACAGTTGGAAGAATGTCTAAGAACAGCTGGGAGCTCCAAAGAGCTACAGGAGTATGAGGCAATCCTGCACACACACAACGTCCGGGGGAGGGTGGCAAAGGTTCCCATAGTCCTTTGGGCATCTGCCTCTGAAATCTCTCCCTGTCTCCCTCCTGCCTCTCGTGTCCTCACCCGAGATTCCCCGCCCCCCCCCCAACCCCTTCATTCCCTTCTCCCAGGAGACGTGCCAGCAAAGTGCCCGCAGGTCTGGGCTTTGCTCCTGGAGTGTCTTAGGCCCCACCAGATGGGGCGTTGAGGGCATCCATTTCCACGGTCTGGGACACAGGCCCCCCATCCTGCGGGTCGATGCTGCTAACGTTGCCTCCGCCCACGGACATGAAGCCCTTCCCACCGGCTCCCACTACCTGGGAGTGATTTACACTTATAAACTAGAGCTGACCTCCTGGGGGCCTCCAATCTTCCCTCTGCGGTAAAATAGCTTTGTAGGGAAAGGGTGAGGTGGGAGAAGAGAAAGAAGTGGGGACACCCGGCTTTGAAGAGGACCAGCCCTGACCTCACCCTCTGCCAGGGCAGCTGCACAAAGGCGAAAGTTCACAGTTCATCTGCGTCTCCAGGCCGCCGCAGGCCCCAGGTTCTAGTGTGCAGGAGCCCTGGCTACGGACTTTCTGTGGGAAGCAGGGGGCGCAGGGACCCATCCCGGGGGACCCTCAGGCCTCTCTGGACTGAGGGCGTTGGAAGCAGGGGGCAGCAATGTGATGGAAGTTAGGGAATTGTAATTTGGAAATGGGGCAGCCCTAACCAGTCCGGGGAGCAAAAGTCCTTTCTTCCCATTTCACAAGAGACTGAAAAACCTGATTCTCTGGGTGTTCAGGACTGTCCAGCTGAGGGGGGCAGGGCAGGCGGGGACTGTGGAGACTGGGGGACTTGTTGTCTGGGGGTAGAGGGGGAGAGATGCATCCTGTTTCAGCAGTGCCCCCTTCTCCCAGGTGTCACGGGACGTCCTAGCCCCTGACAACCCAGGTGTGCCCACCCTCCAGGCCCACTGTGTGGATGGAACCCCCGTGCCCACCCGGGTCATTCCTGCCCCACGAGAACCCCTCACGAGAACCCCTCACGACAGAGCTGCCCCACACAGCCTGCCCAGCTGGCTCCAGAGACCCCCAGCAGGCCTGAGCTCCCCATTCTAGTCCATGGTTACCCAGGAGACTGCTGTCGCCGAGGATCCCCGGGCCAGGCTTTGCTGAGCAGAGATTGTGCCTCTGAGACCAGGAAAGTTTCCAGCTGGAGCTTCTCCGACTCTGTGTTGTTGCCTGTTGTCGTCGGTAATAAAACTTGCATTTACCAGAACTGGGGCAAACCCTAGGTGGAAAGAACAGTATTTTGGTGACTTGTACCGAGTCCCAGGGCTTGGGTGGCCCTCCTCGGGTGGCTTGGAGCCCAGGGAATTCAATGCCCTGGATTAGGAGAGCTGTCTTCCACCAGTTTCGTAGGGTGGCCATGTGCCGGGGTTGTGGGGGGAGCAAGGGAACCAGGTGAAAACACTCCGCACTGCTTGTCCTCGGGAGGTTGGAGCCGTGAGGAAACCCCACCGCTACCTCCACTCCTGTCTCCTCACAGAGAGAGTCGTCCGTTTTCCTAGCTGTTAAGAGAAGTTTCTTGGCACACCATTCAGCTTACCCTGGCTACAGTCTGGGGTGGAAGCAAAAAGGAAATGTGAGGAGGTGATATCAGTCGTTCATTCAACAAATGCTTTGGAGCCCTACTGTGTGCTGGGTGCTGTCCGGGGAGTGGGGACAGACGAGCAGGACACTGGCCGTGCCCTCTGGGAGCACACAGATCTGCCGGCCAGCCTCCTGGCCCGGGCACACCGGCACTTAGCCCGAGACACAAACACAAGCTTCAGGGGACAGCGGAGAGCCAGCAGTGTGGCGGCCCTAGGCACAGGTGTGGGGGTCGTGGGTGAACAAGAACAGGGCTTGTCCTTCCAGAGTGCGTGTCTAGTGGGACAGAACAAACAGGAAGTGATGGGACAGTGTGCCGTGTTGTGAGGGGGAGCCTGGGATGTTGCGGGGGGAGGGGGCTATGTGTTGGGTTCATATTAAATGTCATCCAGTGCCATCGAGGCTCAATGTCTCATTGTGTTGTGACTCCCCCGTATCACTCTTTTCACCGCTTTTTGACCTTGGCCAACTCCCATCAGACTACAGAAGCCTTGATCATCCTGCACAGGGAGATGGTGACCGAGCCCCACACACAGCCACCAAGGGCCACCCTCTCCTCACCCGGCTTTGAGGCCAACGGATGGAACCCAGCTCCTTGGGTTTCGTGACTTCTGGCTCCGGCACAGAGAGGAGGCTGGGGTTTGAGCAGGATATGGTGACCTGAGCAGAGCACATGGTGAGAACAATCCTCCCTCCTTCCTTCAGCTGTGGGCCGGGGCCGAGCAGATCCTGGTTCTTTCCAGATGTTCTGCCATCCATCTGCTTCCCAACCCTCCAAATCCTTTGGCAAAATTTCAAACCTAGCTGTTTATCTTTGGATCTCCACCACCACGCCCAAGTGCTCTGTTTTCGAATTTCTCTACTACGGTCAAGAAAACAAGCGTCAGAAGAGTTCACGCCTTCTTTCAGCTTAATGCAATGTTTGCTGAGCAACCTTTTTAAGACCACTCTGGATCCCACAGAGAGGAGCTCATTCTGCCTTTTCTTGTTGTGGGAGCCAAGGACTTGGTTCTCACTAGAGACAGCGGGCCTTCCCTCAGCCCGGTGACTGCCCCCGCCCCGGTTATCTCTTTGTGCAAACGGCGGTCAAGCCTGGTCTCCGCTTCAGTTGGAGGCTGGTGCCTCGCTGGTCTGGAGAAGGATGGTGGTCGCTCTAGCTTTATCCCACCCTGCACTCTCGAGTCCCCTCTGCATCAGACACTCCCAGTGCTACTTTGGACCCCTCTCACTTATCTTTGGGCCATTGGCCACCAGCCCCAGCCACCACGGAGACCACCGCCTGTGTGCGCACGCAGACCGGCTTCACCCACGCACAACCCAGGCCCTCTGGCCCAGGCTGTGCACTTCTCGCCTCTGGGGTTTCCCTGGACGTTAGGGCATGAGACGCCGCATCCACACTAGCTCAGCGGGAAGTCCGAGCAATGAGCAACTGCAAGGGGGCCAACATGGGAGGGAGCCCGTGGACAAATTCCTCTCGTTTTCTCCTCTGAAGGACTGTGCTGAGGACCAGTGATTAATACAGCTTCTCAGAGGAGGGCCCCACAAGACTGAGCCCCCAGCTGGGTTTGTTCCCAAGCTACGGCCAGCTCCGTGGACCTGGCTTGTCCTTAAGCACTCCCATTTCCCTCTCTCCTGCTCCCTGGGGTCACCCTCCCTAACACAGGAGTGTCACTTGAGCCTTTACTTCCTGCTTTGCTGTCCAAGGAACCCAAACCAAGTCCTCTTGATTTCCCTTCCAGAATTCCTCTTCTATTCCCCTGGATGCTCTTGGTGCCACAGGGGGTTTCCCACTTGCCCCCGCAGAGATGGGCACATGACCTAGGCTGGCTGATCACCCCTCACCCCCCTGGCCACAGAAATTGGCTCAAGAATAGCCATGTGAGCCCCTCCACGTTTTCCAGGGTATCGACAGCTGGACACCAGCAGCCTCGTGCACTGATGAAGTCATTGCCTCCCTCCTCTGCCTGTGATGGGTTCATTGTCTTTCAGCCCCGACCAGCTCGACTCCGGCTCCCAGGAAGCCCTTCTTCCTCAATGCTGCTTCATTCAGGGACATCCAGAATCGCCACCGCCCGGGCTCTCCAGCCCCCTGGCCGCGGTCAGCAGGTGCCGCCTTGCCCTCTCACCTGGTTGTTGGAATCCGCCGCTGTCCCGCAGGCGCGCATGGGACCGTTCCCGGGGGGGCGGGCGCTTCTCTCACCCAGAGAGGATGAATGGGCCAAGACGCAGAGGGCAGTGCTTCTACTTAGAAAAAGTCCAGGCCGTTCGACACGAGGTGAACACACTGCCCAGGTTTGCCCAAGACTCGCCCAGCTTCTGCACTGAGCGTCCCGCGTCCCGGGAAACCCCGTCAGGGGCAGACGGGCACAGCTGGTCACCCTGCCCGACGGGCGGGAGCGAGAGAAGGGTGCTCATTCTAAAGCGAGGGCAGCCCGATGCCATTCAGTTGTTCACCTGACACAATTTATTGAGCTCCTACTCTCGGTCTGCACTCGGCTCAGTCTTGGGAATCCAGGTATGAATGAGACCAGGTTTCTGCTCTCACGAGCTCACGGTTCTGTGTCGAGGTCAGGAAATGTCTTCTGCAAAGAGCCCCACTGGAAATATTTGTGGCTCTGCAGGCCCTACAGTCTGTCGTAACTACTCGGCTCTGTGGTTGTAGCTCGTAAGCGGCCACAGAGACTACAAATGGGAGTGACTTCCAGCAAGACTGCAGGTAGCGGCCCCAGGCTTAGGGGCAGGGACAGATGCACCGAGCCTCGGAATCAGGCCCCTGCTGAAGGCAGCAGCTCCGTAGGTGACTGTGTCACGCACCCGTGGCCCCGTGGCGCCCCTGCCGTAGTTGACTGGATCGGCAGTGAGCGCCTGACCCACAGGCGCCCGGGCCTCAGAAAGCCAGCGATCAACACAGGTGGATGGGCCAGCAGAGAGAGGGGCTGCTAGGAGGGGTGGTGCTGGCAGGAGACAGGGCTGAAAGGCTGGAAGGGGAGAGCAGAGTCAGTAAACGTTCTGGAAACTTCCAGCACTCCCAAGAACTGAGCCCTGTTCCAGGCCCATGAGGCCCGCCCAGGGAGGTCTTGCTGTGGGTCTGTCCGGGCCTTGCAATGGAGCTGAGAGTCCTGTTGTCTTTATTTCCACATACATCTTTACAATGAAGCAGCTTGCTTTCCTGTCTTCCCGGCTTCCTTATTCAACAACACAATAATTTTTAGTCAATTTATAAAATTGTGTAGTTACCATCATCATCTATTTTTCTTGAAGGAATCTGAGTGAGTTCCCTGCAAACCAAAGACCCTCACACACCCCGATTCCATGTGAGAAGCCAGAATACCACGGGGACACAGAGGAAGGGCCTCACTGGGGCTTAGGGGTCAGGGAAGGCTTTCCAGAGAGAAGTGTGTCGAAGCCAAGGCCTGAGGACAGTGAGAATGGCCTGGAGATGTGGGGAAGGGGGAAATTCCCGTCACCTCCTTTACCCTCAGGTGGCGGCCGCCAGGTGCCACACCTGGACCAGGCACCCCCTACGCTGGTCATAGTGGAGACAGAACACTCCACCAGATGCCGCTCACAAGCACCCAGTGAACTCGGAGCAGGCTCCCTGTTCCTACACATCCCCCTGGGGAGACCACCCTGGGGTCTGTGGACAGGGCCCTTGGAGGTGTCCCCAGCCCCCATGTCAGGCTTCTGCCTCTGGACCCCAGGAAAGGGAGGAATCTGTGCCTCCCCCTGGGGGTAATCTATGGCAGAGGGTTTCCATCCAAGAAAAGACCCTAATCAGTGTTTCCCAAGGATTATCAAAAAGGGCTTACCCTTGTAGCTCTGAGGCTTGTGGGAAGGGTCTGTCCATACGACACCCCGTTCCCATCCTCCATCAGAGAGGGAATCTCCTAGTCTCACTTGCACCCCGGGGGGCCCCCCCATCCCCTCTCCCCACAACCAGCCTTTGTCCCTCTGGAGCAGGAAACCCCATTCCCCAACAGGAGGGCTCTTTGTTGCCTGCAAGAGAAACCAGCGTGAACTAACCCAAGAAAATAGGAGGAGCTCCAAGCTGCAGCCACCTGGGGCCTCCCTCGACTTCCCTCCAGGAGAGAGAACCGATGGCAGTGTGATGTTGGGGGTGATCCCCGGCCCTGGGCCCTTGGGTCACTCAGCCGTGGTGGGGAAGCAGGCATTAGCCCAGACACTGTTCCTAGGGGAATGCCACCCCCATCTGCTTCCATAGCCCATCAGAAGAGTCTGGATTTGCTTCACCCACCCAGACCTGGGTTTCTCCAGGAACCGTGGGCACATGCCATCCGGGCCCAAAACTAAGGCAACCCTGAATATGAGGCATCTCCCACTTGCCCATTAAGAAGATGTGCACACAGTTTGCCTGGGGGGCTCAGTCGGTGAAGCGTCTGCCTTCGGCTCAGGTCATGATCTCAGGGTCCTGGGATCAAGCCCCGTGGGGGGCTCCACGCCCAGCAGGAAGTCTGCTTGTCCCCCTCTCCCTGCATCTCCCTCTGCTCATGCTCTCTCACTCTCAAATAAATAAATAAAATCTTTTTCTTTAAAAAAAAAAAAGATGCACACACAAAAGAAATTATTTTTCCAAATGAGAAGATGCAACTTGAATATACTATGAGGCTATGCACGCAACTGCTTAAATGTCTCTTGTAGTAGTTCATGTGTGTTTGTTTTTAAATGTCTATTTGAATTCCATAGGAGGTAAATAATAAATACATTAATTTGGAAATGTTGCTTGTTTCTACTTTCACGTTTTATGGGACATTTCTATCTCAACTTTTCACCAGGGTCTCCGGGGTCTATGTCTTCGTCATCCCTCGGACCACGGTTTAAGTCACCAAGGACTTCCAGGGCCCACGACCTCCCCTCAAGTCTCAGTTACTCAAATTCAGCACTTTTTGAATCCCTGTGTGACGCTATCACTGGAAATTTTATCCCAAGCCACAGGTGCCCTTTCCCACGCTGGGGGCTTAGAGTTGTTCTTTGAACTTCAAGAGAAGTGGGACTTTATTTGTAAGTGGTGATATGTGACTTACCAGTCACCCCAGCATTACATCACCTCTACCACGGGCGGCCGAGGCTCCTTCACCCAGCTGGGATGAAGGGCTTGGGCCAGGACCCTGGCTTTCTGTTATCTTCAGCAGGTGCTATAGGCACCCCAGATCCAGGGGGAGCCAAGTCTCCAATCGCCCCTAGTTTGCAGGACGGGCTGGGGTCATGGTGGCGTCTGCAGCTGTCAATCCCCAGGTATTTGAGGGCTCTGCTGCGTGCCCAGCCTGTACCAGGCACACGGGAATGGTAAGAAGATGTGAGCCCTCGCTGTGAGTGACAAGTAGGAAGGACCATCTCTATTTAGAACTCCTCGCCTGGTGCAGAGTGCCATGAAGGGCCAAACAGGGCGGAACAGACAGGGAGAGAGTAAGTCTGTTCCCCGCCAGGGCCGATCGGGCGGAGGCTAGCAGGTGGGCTTGAGCTAACCTCTGCTGGGGAGCAGAGGGGTCACCCTGGGATGGCACAGGATCTGTGAGGAGCCCGAGGGGATTTGGGGAGGACGGGCCAGGGCACAGAGACCCCGAGTGCTGCCCGGGAAAGAGTATTTGCCTGGGAATCAGAAAGCGGGGGCCACTCGTGCGTCCGTTTTATGTTTCCACACCTGTGAAGCAGTTCCCTTTGAAGGCAAGTCCTGGACACACCTATCGCTGGCCCCAAGTTCTCAGCTTTATGGGGTCGTCCTCCCTTTACTCTCCAAACAGAAGGGTTTGTGATTTCATCCCACGTCATTGGGACCCTGGCACTCCCCACCACAGTTCTAGAAGTCTCAGGGGAAACTGTATGATTCTCCATCATAGCCCTGGTCCTACAAGTCTGTGGGTCTGACCCCACACAAGAAATCTCCCTGCTTCCTTTGTCCCATAAAGGACAACTGTCACAAGGCTGCTGAGTGTGGGGGACTTTATGGAAAGCCAAGCATAATGGAGACAGATTATAATGCACAGAAATTTAAAATGCACCCCATCCTCTGACAAGGGAACTCTCACTTGCCCCGTGCAGCCCCCCCTCCAGGTTTGCTGATTCCAGATGCCCCACAGCCTTGGGAATCATCACAGCACCTCACTTGTGCAGGCTTTTTGTCACAACTTTAAATGCTAAATGCTGGGGGACGTGGGCGGATATCTCTAAAAGCGTCTCCCTTTGCTCTCTTGTTGAAATTACAGCTTTCTCCCAGTTTCATCGTAAATATCCCAAGACAGAAAAACCACATGGCCAAGCACTTATATGAGGAGCAATGACTCCTAGGAGCAGACGATGAAAGAGGACAGATGGCCTGGGCTGAGTGGGGAGCAGTGAGCAGGGGAAGGGGGCACTGGAGGAGGGAGTGAGGAGTAGGGAAACAATTCACCATCCTGCCAAAGACTGGATCTGCTGGCATGCTTTACGGCGTGACAATAATGTGCCCCTAAACTTTTACATACGTTTAGGCGAGGTCATCCCCTGAGAGTGGAACTCATTACATCAACACATTGGAGGAACAGTAATAAAAATAAAATATCATATACAACATGATAGTGATGTAACTGGTATGACTCACTTCACCGACTTAGATTACAAATAGGTTTACCTTTTTTTTCTTGTCCAAATTCACTGGGCAGGGGGATGACCCCAATGTCCCCAAACCCAAGGGACCTCCTTAGCCCAAAGAAGCAGGGTCCCAAGAGCCCACGGCTACTGTTGCCCCCTGCTGTCACTAGGTGTCACTGTTGAAGCTCGCTCGCACAGAGGATGTGCTGCCCCAAGCCTGGGATGCCCTTGGTGATCTGGGTTCAGGTTTGTTTATGGCTCTTTATAGGCCGGTTCCCCACCCCCAGCCGTCATTTCCTAAATCACCACCCTGGGGGCGGGTGGTTGGGTGGAAAGGGACCCCTCACGCATCAGCCACATGCCACGCAGGCCTCAGACCTCCCCCTTTGAAATGAGAACAGCATGCCAGCCTTCCCCCTTTACTCGATGTGATTTACTTTGAGGGCCTCACTGTTCTTCCCAGCCACGGCTCCTTGGGTCACCCCAGCACACCTGAACAGGTATGTCCGACTCTGCCTCTCAGAGATCAGGGGTGCAGATATGGGGGTGTCCTTGCTATCAGAACGCCCCCAGAGAGCCCACCCTACATTGCTGCACACCAGCCAGGGCATTCCAGCGTCTGCTAAGCCCCACTGCCCACAACCCCAAGAGGAAAAGGATGGCACTCCGATGGCCCACATTTGCATAACCAAGAGGGCACACAAATGATCCTTCTGCAGAGCGAGGTCTGTTTCCAGGTATTCTGCCTAAACCAGGAGTTCTTAACATGAAGGTCAGGCATCAAACTCAGAGGAGTCATGAACTGGCTGGGGAAAACCATTACACATTTATTTTCACTAATCGCTAATTGAAACTAGCATTTCCTTCCAGCGTGCGAGCAGGCATCACACCACAGTCGTGTCGACCGTCCCCGGGACTTTGCTGCCAACAGAAGTCACAACCAGTTTCACACCACACACACATCACACAGTTGCTGCAGAAATCTCAAAATGTTAGCTCAGCCCACCACGGATTCAAAATTCTGATAGCTATTAAGCATGGTACCAGACCTTCCTATGCAAGGCCTGAATACAGAAGCACACTGTGGCCATGGCACAATTTTTAAATTTCAGTAACTGTTATTTCAATACTTTAGGTTTCTTCTGTGATTCTACGCATTTTACATTATGCATTTAAAACTGCTAGGCTGGGGGCCCCTGGATGGCTTAGTCGGTTGAGTATCCGACTCTTGATTTGTCTCGGGTCGTGATGTCAGGGTCGTGGGATCAAGCCCTGCAATCGGGATCTGCATTGGGTGGGAAGTCTGCTTGAGATTCTTTCTCTCCCTCTCCCTCTGCTCCTCCCCCTGCTTGCGTGCTCCCTGGCTCTCTCTCAAATAAATAAATAAATCTTCAAAAACAAGTAATAAAACTGCTATTCTGGAGAAAGCCCACAAGCCTCTCCAGACTGCAGGAGGAACCCACGGTACAAAACTGATTGGAGACGTATGACCTACACTAACAGCAACTGGCCACCACTTCCTCTTTTTTTTTAAAAAAGAACTTAACCACAACCCTAATTCTAATTCAATTCTAATTAGAAGTAATTTCAATTCTAATTCTAAATAAATTCTATTTATTAAGCCCTCGCCAGCGCCAGGCACTTCTCATGGGTTGCTGCATCCTGGGCGGAGCTGAAGTATGGCACACTGCGTGGGGTCACCCGGCCACGGACACACGTGGTCAGGGCTGGAGCCAGGAGCCACCCTTGACCTTTTGACCCAGCTCTTGAGCTCTCCTCATTCTCAGTCTGGCTGTCACCATGGTCTTGGGAGCCCGGGTTGAGTGTAGCTCAGGGCCATGGCCAGCTCCGGCCAAGGTGGGGAGATGGTCTCAGGCAGTCCAGGGCTCAGCCCACGGGGGTGGCCGTGGCCGGCTCTGATCCCACAGACACTAAGCAACCTTCAGTCACCCAGGGTCACCCCAGCTCCCTGCCTCTTGCAGGCTTGGATAAGCCTGACTGGGGCCCTGGTGACAGCCTTGAGGGGGAACAGAGCCCACCCTGTGACAACCACACACTCCTTGGCTGACAGCCAGCTGCCGGCTGCTAAGCCTCCCATCCCTGATTGCACGTCTGCTCATGATGGGCACTGCATGACTTTCCATCATTTAATACAGATTTTCTGGGTCACACATGCCCTCTGCCATCCTTCTAGTTCTTTCCAGCTCCCTGACCCTCTCTCGTCTCCCTTCCTCCTTCCTCCCTTTCTGAAGTAATAGATTCTCTCTTGGAACAGCTTCTCCCGTTCTTACCCCCAGGGGCTTTCCCAAATACTTTCCTTTCTGCAGGGGGATTTTGGTAAATAACATTTTCTCGATCTCAAAAACAACTCTTTGGTATGTTGGGTCCCGTCTTAGTTCCGGCTGCTGTGACCTAACACCATAGGCTGGGGGCTCCAAAAACAAGCGTTCATTTCTCCACAGGTCTGGAGGCTAGAAATCCAAAAGCAGGGCGCCAGCATGGTCGGGTTCTGTGGAGACCCCCTGTCTCTTCCCGGACTAGGATTGCTCGCTGTGTCCTCACGTGGGAGGAGGAGAAAGCTGCTCTCTGGGGTCTCTTTCATCGGCTCCTAAGGGCCCCACCCTCACGACCTAGTCACCTCCCAAAGTCCCCACCTCCTAAAATACCATCCTATTGGAGGCAAGGATTTCAACATATGAATTCGGGGGGGACACAAACATTCAGTCTGTAACAGGCCCCAAGTCCCCTACCTGAGGGAGGTAGGAGCCCTGGGGAGGTGATGTGCACACCCCTTGGAATCAAACCACTCATTCACGTCACTGAGTCACTGACGCTGCGGCCTTCTCGGCTGACCTCCAGCATCATCCAGTTCCCAAAGCTGAGGACCATCGGTTGGGCACGGAAAGCCCACTTGGCAGCCCCACCCCCCTCGGCCTGCCCCCTGGGGGTGGGGCCCCACCCTGAACGCACTCCATGCCCTTGGAAACTCTCCAAGGCACTTCAAGGCAAAGACGCTGGGTCTGACTTCTCTAAAGGCCCCCCACTTGGGCACCAAGGTCCCCGGCTCTCTCTGCTCCCAGGGACTTTCTCCATCTGCCCATTTTGCATTCCTTCCTAGAATGAGGCCACTCACTCTGCCCTCTGTGGCTTCCCACCCTGACTCAGACTTGGCCTCTCTACCTCTCGGGGCCAGCCACATACGCAGCCCCAACCTCTCCTCCCGGAGTAGGCCCAGCCGAGTGGCGTGAGCTGCTGACCCAGAGTTCTGCCTGCTCTCCTTTGGGTGGACCTCGCGGGGTGCACCCAGGCCCCCTCCAAGGAGGACTCGCTGCCCGGCCGCTCCGAGGCCCTCAGTGCAGGGAGTCCATTTTTCTGCTGGGTTCTCCTCCCCAGGTATTCCCGGGTCTCCTCCTGCCAAGTTCCCCGCATGCTTCCTGACTGGGCCTTTCTGCCACGGCCCGCTGGGCTGCACGCACTGGATTCCCGTCAGTGAGAGCTCGGCTCCGGCCGCCACCTCAAGTCCTTGCCTAAGGCTCCGGAAACCAGAGGAAAAGCACCACAAAGGGGCCTGTATCTGCCCCCAGAGGTGGCCACACCCAGAGCCCGGAGCCCAGCAGCCCTTGCAGAGGGCGAGTTCTCCCCGATGACCCGGTGCCAGGCTCTAGTTCATAAGGCCTCCCCGCCCTGCGGGGAAACCCCACCACCCACTGACAGGGCTGCGGTTTGACCCTGAACCTCCCACACGATCCCTGGGTTCCTGGACACAGTATGCTCCCCAAGTCAGAGTCCTGCCATGCCGAACGCACCACCCCTGAGAAGTGGCTTGGAGCCTGGGGTCTTTGATCCCGGGACCATGTGCCTTTAGCCCAGTCCGGCCTGATGCCTGCGCGTCGCTCCTCGAGCCCGTGTGGCCTCCACCGGACGCACACAGGGCTGTGGCCGGCACCAGTCCGGAAGCACCACCCAAGCTGTCCCTAGAGAAGAGGTCTCTCACCAGGGGGCGCGCTTTGTGGGGTTGGCGTGACTGTCGCCCCCCCCCCCCGGAACCCCGTCTCGATGGCTTCCCCCCACACGGAGCGTCGTGGTGGCGTTTGCTCCAGTGACGGCCCCCAGAACAAAGGCTGTCTGAGGCCTCCAGGTGAACTCGGGGCCCCTCCAGCAAAGCAGGCTTTGAAGTGACAGCGCTTCACATCTGACTTCCAAGACTTCAAAGTGCAGAGGGCCACGCTTGGGCTGTCGCTCACGAGCAAGGGGCCTCGGGGCCCCTCCTGCGGCGGCTTTGTGTGGAGGGTACACCTTGCAGGCTCTTGGCAGGGAGGGGATGGGACGCTCAGGCTCAAACTGGCAGGGGGGCATCCGTTTGTCCTGCTTCAAGCTCCACGAGTGCCTCACGCCCTGCCACCCACAGTCCCTCAAATGCCTGCTCACGGTTGTGCGTGCGTTCTGGGCTCCCTAGGGAAGCCAGCCGCGGGTGGGAGAAGGAGAGAGGGGGCTATGATGGTAGTTTCAGGGGGTGCTTCTCCCCCAGAGTGCCACCCTTCTGGGTCTTGAGCCCCCTGCCCCTTCAGCAGCGGGTTTCCTATGGTGGCCTCGGCTGCCTCTCCTTGGCCCTGGGAGGCCGCTGTCCACAGCACGGGGATCAAGGGAGGGCGGCCCCGTGTGGGGATCGCCACCATCTCCACGTGATACCTGAGTGCGGACACGTGTGTCCCTACCTCGAGACTGCTCTGCACACCAGGCTGTCCTCGCGGATCTGGTCACTAAATCCCTTGTAGCCTCAGCTGCTGCTCTCCACAGGCACCTGCCGGCCCTCAGCCGTTTCAGCATCTTTGCAATTAGTGTTTATTTGTGGCCACCTGCTACAAGGCAAATGTCATCGGTACCCACAGCAGCTATACCGCGTTAATATCCTGACTCTCAGCTTCACGGGGTCCCCAGAGAGGGTCACAAGAGCACTGTGCAGTTCATGGACCAGCATTCTGCCTGTCGAGTGCTCCCCAGGGGCCGATATCCCAAAGGATGGTCAGTCCGGCCCTGGAGGGGACTCGGCCCAGATGGGAGGTGGCTCCTGCGTCAGCAGGAGATGGCTGTGGTATTGGTCTTCTTGGCCTGCCATACAAAATACCATAGACTTTAACAACGGGAATGTATCTCACTGTTCTGGAGGCTGGACCCCCAGGATCGAGGAGTGCTGGTGGGGTTGACGTCTGCTGAGGGCTCTCTCCTTGGGTTGCAAACGGCTGCCTTCTCCCTGTGTCCTCACATGTCCTTCCTCAGTGCATGCTGGGGGACAGAGAAAAAGCAAACACTCTGGGGGCTCTTCCATAAGGACACCAATCCCTTCGCGAGGGCTCCAAGCTCAGGACCTCATCTAAAACGAAGTATCTCCCAAAGGCCCCATTTCCAAATACCATCGTACTGGGGGTTAGGACTTCAACATATGGACTGGGGGGCGGGGGAGACACACAGCAGCTGTCAAGAGCAAGGATGTCCCCAGCCAGCCCTCGGCACCCAGGCCCTACCTGGGCTGTGCTTGAGATTGTGGGGAATCCAGGAGAAAGGTGGCCCGGGCCAGCACCTAGGTGCTCACATTCTCCAGGGCTCTGGGTGGGGGGGCAGGATTCACATGTAAGGAGCCATGAAGGAAAACTCAGACGGAACCCAGGAGAGTCAGACTCATGCCACAGGTGGTCGGTGAACAGAGGGGTTACAGCGAAGGCCTCTGGGGGGCTGGCCCTGTGTCTTTAGCCTCTTGGGGGTGAGCAGGTCTCCTATGCTGGGCCACACGATGTCCATAAAAGGAGCTCGGCCTTTGGAAGGACCTGCAGTATCATGGTGGTAGTGGGACAAGATGCAGGGAGGGTGAGGCGGATTCAGTCCTGGAGGGACCAGAGCTAGGCCTGTGGGGTCTCTGCGGCCCAGCTGCTATCACCGGGAACCAAACACCCAAGTGGGTGTGGGAAGCCACGCCGCAGCAGTGCAGGGTCAGGCCCCGCTCCGCTCCCGGGGCAGGCCTCAGCGCAGCCCCCAGGCTCTCGCACTCGGCGTCCGTGCGGCTGCTCCAGCCTGAGCCCTCCTTGGCCCCTTCGGCCAAGACGGTGGGGTCACCAGGCGAGGGCCTTCAGCGGCCAGCTCTTCCCTGGAGCCAGGGCTGCCTGCGTGCTGCCCGAGACCATGTCACACAGCAACACAGGAATCCATTTATTTGGCAAATCTGATTAATCAAATCATTTTCCCAATGAATTATGCTAGTTTCACACATGTACATAGAACTGGTATGTGTCCGGTTTTTCCAGACTGGGAGGAAAAAACACGGTCACATTTACGGCCAAATAATGTCCCCAGGCCTCCTTTACCAACAGGCATTTCAGCCATTGCCACGCTAAGCTCAGCGTTCTCCAACTCACTGGCTACCACTTGCTGGCGGGAGTGGGCCCCTGGAGGCCACAGCCCCTGGGCCTAACCCTGGCCCTGCCCTCTGCCCCTTCTGTGCCTGCCGAGCCGGCCTGCCGGGCCCCGAGTGTGGACCCTCCCGCAGAGCAGCCCGGCCTGCCGTCTGGGCCTGACCCCGCCTCCACAGACCCCAGTGGGGCCTCTGAAACTCGCAGGCCGGGATGGGTCCGCATGGAGAGAGAGAAGAGGCCTGGGTCCTCCCCCAGGGTGTTGGGAGCAGCCAGGGCGTCTCCAGGGCTCACCCACAAGCCCACAGCTGCCACATCGACGTGAGACTGCTAGCACCCTCCAAGGACCCACACTGCTCACGGACCTCCCCGCCCCTCCCGCCTTCTCTGTTACCCAGCTCAGGCAGGGTCAGGCTGCCCACAAGACAAAATTTTATGTTTATGAACATCACAGAGGGTGATGGGGGTGCTCAGGGCCCTCCCGTCTCCTTTCTCTTAGGAAGCCTGTGTGGCCCCAAGTACACCGGGAGATGTAGATGCCACGTGATGCAGAGAGAAAATCGGAGGCGAGGACTGACTGCGCACACGCATGGGCTCTGACCCCCGTCCGGCACAGGTGTCCTACTGGATACGACAACCTGGCTTCCTCAGAGCCTCTGTGCAGGATGGCCACGGCACTGTAGGCTCCTGGAGGCCCAGTCTGCGGGGTGGGAGCCTCTGATCCTGGTTGGGACCACTCCTCCACACCCGCTTTCACCCCTGCATCGACACTTGCTTCCTCACCCTTCCCCGCACCTGCCCACTGAGCTGCCTGTGGCCAAAGCAGGAGGTAGAGAGGCTCCTGCCTTGGATGGCTCTCAGTCGAGCTGGGGAGTCTCGAGCAGGAAACAGCTCTGCCCTCCATCCTTCCTCCCCGCCTCCCCCACCCCCTCACCGAGCCCTGTAGCTGCAAGCCAGGGGTAATCGCTCGATCTCTGCCTCCTCGTCCTCCCGGTCAGGGCTTTATCTAGATCAACCCCTTCCCCGCCACCCTGCCACCCTACCTTCCATCCACCACTTGGCGGTGCAAGCCTCTTTCCCTACAGGTAGAAAGTGGTTCTTTTCTTCCTCAAGACCTCCCCCTTTTTCACATGAAGTCTCATCTCTTCCATCTCATCCCACTCATTCCGTCTTGCGAAACCACCGCACAATTTATCCTTGTCATCCTTTACTCTCTGGAGCAGCTTGAGTCATCGGGAGGCTTTCAGCCGTCACTCCAGAACCTCCCCAAGACCGTCCAGGAGCCCCGTGCGAACCGTGATTCGACTGTTCACAGTCTCCAACCAGGAACTGCCAGGAGCTGCGTGCCATCCAGATGGTTCCTCCGACCCCTGGCTGGCTCATTTTCTCCCTCCCAGGCCCTGGAGAGGGACAGTCCTGAGGGCAGTGCCACCCGGCCAGCCACCCAGATAGGACTCGGGTGGGTGAGACAAGCACATGTTCCTGGTTCTCCTCCTGCGGAGCCCAGTCAAGCCTGGTGCTTTCTCCTCATTCTCAGCGAGCAGCCTAATGAATAATCTCCTGGTCTGTTCGAGGTAGCAAGCCGGTCCCG
This sequence comes from Ailuropoda melanoleuca, assembly GCF_002007445.2. Classification (NCBI taxonomy): domain Eukaryota; kingdom Metazoa; phylum Chordata; class Mammalia; order Carnivora; family Ursidae; genus Ailuropoda; species Ailuropoda melanoleuca. The sequence continues at coordinate 190,878,234 of NC_048219.1, forward strand.
TTCAGGAATTTCCCCTATCCTAGCCTTGTCTCCACCGCCTCTCTTCCCCCTGGGCCAGTGCTGAAGCTCCGTGTAGTGGACACCATGATGCCATGGGGGAGTGGCCGTCCACTGCCAGCCCTTGGCCTGTCTCTCTCCTTCCCCAGGTGTCACCAGCGCCCTTCCGCTCGGTCCCCGCTGCCTCCACAAAGTCTCTACAGCTTCACCACAGCCTGGCTCACACCAGCTTCCCTCATCCTTCTGCAGCCTTCTCATGGGGACAGGAAGGTTTGGTTGGCTTTCTGGGCCTTTCTTCCCCATTGGAAACTTGGGGCTCTCTGTATGTTTTTGCTCTGCCCCCATCACCCCCACTTGCTGTGAAGTTATTGGCCACCAGAGCCTGAGAAGGGACCGGGAGGGGCAAGTCCGCTCTATCGTGGGATCCCCAAATCAAAGAGGACCTTGGTACATCCCTACCCCTCCGTCTCTGCCCAGAACATCTTTCACTGCGACCAACCCTCTTGGTTCTCTCTCCTAACTCCTCTCTCTTCCTTTCCAGAATCTTCTAGTCTAACAGAAGGATGGGGGAAGCTGGGAAACAGCCTTGCTCAGACGGTCTCTTTCTTTTCAATTCTTCTGCCTCATGCTTTTTGAGCTTAGAAATAAAAAATGCACGTCGTTCTTGGGTCCTTCAGAGATTCTCAAATCCCGGGTGATCTATGCTGAGTTGCCTGGGTGCCGGGGAAAGGTCTTTGGGGCACAATGAGCAAAGACGGTGTTCAGTGAGCATCAAAAGGGGAAAGCACACCAGCAGATGTGCTATGTTCGTCCACCATATCAGAAACCTCGGAACAGGGTATCTGCTACCAGAATTTGGGGCTGGGGTTTCCTTCCTCTGCATAGTTCTTTCTCTCCTTAGCCCCTGCTGATCATGGTATCTTGGAGCACCAGCTGGACCCTGGAAGGCCGGTAGGCCATGATGCCCATGCGGAACTCCTTGATGACAAAATAGTAGCAGAAGACGTCTAGGCAGCAGTTCACGTTGGAGAAACACATGGACAACTGCAAGAACAAGCTGATGCTCTGCTTAGCCCTGCACTCCCCAATAAAGCCATTCCGCACCAGGAACTGCAAGAAGAAACCCAGGTGGACCGGAAGAAAGGAGACCACAAAGACAGCCAGACTGGCCGCAATTGTCCAGATGCAGGCCTTCTGCTGGACCCAGTCGCGGGTGAGGTCTCGACGGCCGACCAGGATGTGAATGCTCCTGGAGGAACAGAAACCCATGACACCCATGGGAAGAAGGAACCCAAACACCTCAAGGGGGAAGAAAACCTTGGCACTCCAGGTGCCATCGGACATGTTGTGGAAGCACATGTACTTTTCCACCTTCCCGTGGAAGCTGTAGATAGGGACGCTCCCGGCCCATACCAGGACCCAGATGGTGCAACAGATCCCCAGGATCTTCCCGGGGGACCGGAGGTGGCTGGCCAGGAACGGGTACTGGATGGCCAAGAATCTATCCAGACTGATGGAGCAGATGGTGAAGACGCTCCCGTACATGCTGACAAAGTAGAAGCACTCCACCAGGGTGCAGAGCGCAGGCGGGGGCGCGCGCACTTGGGACAGCATCATCTTGAACGGGAGGGACAGCACCAGCAGCAGGTCGAAGACGGCCAGGTTGATCATGTAGATGGAGGTGGCGGCGTAATCCGTCCCCCTCTTCTTCAGGAAGGAGCTGAAGCCTCGGATGGCCAGCGCGTTGAGGAGGAGGCCCAGGACGAAGGTGGGGACATGGACCGCCAGCTGCACAGTTTTCATCAGCTCATCCACGTCCCTGAAGGAGCAGTCCTGGCTCCTGTTCAGCGGCTGGCTCATGTTCTTTCCTGCAACACCAAGAGATGACATGAAGGCCCTCTTGCTCTCTGCAAGCGACGGGTCCAAATGGCTGTATTGCGCAGCCACTCGTGCCCGCTAAAGAGCAACTAGAAAAAGCAAGGAAGCAAATTGCCTCGAATCCTGCTGCCCAGACAGAACCGCTATTACCTTTTTGTGGAGTTCGTTCCAGACTCTCTCTCTCATACACACACCCACACACACGCACACACGTGTGCACACGTGACTTTCTCTTTTACAGAAACGGAATTGTGTGTGAACATCTGTCCCTTTCTTCAATCAGAACTCCTGTTAGAAGTGGTAACAGTGGCACAAAGCCTGGCCCAGAATGGCTTAAGCAAAGGACAGAATTTCACATCACTGAAAACGTAACTAGGGCAGGGCTGACCCGAGCTACAGCTTGATCAGGAATTCAAATGCTGCTTCCGGGACCCACACCCTCTTTGCACGCTGTCCCTCTCCACCACCCACATCCGGGAAGGTTGCCCGAAGGGCTGGTCGCACATCACATTCCCCTGGACACGGTGACTAGTTGTTCACTGGTTCACGGAGAGACAGTTGACCCACTCAGAGGTGTTGAAAAGCTCTTACTTGGGTTTCTAGAAAGGGGGTTGGGGCTGTCTCAGTGGTACTTGAAGCCGGAAAGACATAAGGACTGGAGGTGCTGCAGCCCTTTGCTACCCTGGGGACAAGTCAGGGCTTCCAGTCAGGCCAAAGACGAGGGTCCAGGGCAGACCCTGGCCAGGTCTCACTTCAGAGCTGAATCTGGGGGTGTGGAGGGGGAGTGCATGCCACTGGGGATCTCTATACCATCATAGGTGGCTGTCTTGGTTCGGGCTGCCATAACAGAATGCCACGGACTGTGTAGCTTATGAACGACAGAAATTCCTTTCTCGCAGCTCTGGAGGCTGGACGTCGGAGATCAGGGAGCCAGCGCAGTTGGGAGAGGTGCTGACTGCCAACTTCTCTTTGCAACCTTGCATGGCAGAAAGAGAACAAGAGGGCTCTCTGGGGTCTCTTTTCTAAGAGCACGAGGTCTACCCCATCCTGACTTAATCACCTCCCAAAGGCCCCACCTCCTAATACTACCACCTTGGTGAGTTGGGGGGGGTTAGGTTTCTGCATATGAATTTGGGAAGGGGGGTGAGACACAAACATTCAGTCCTTAACAGTGGTCCTGGAGCAGATCAAACCCAGGAGACGTTCGACCCAGTCCTCCAGAACCAGTGTTGTTGGACAAAAAATTCAAAGATGACCCAGACTCCATCCAGGCACCCCTCCTTTCTCACGCCCCCCCATCAAACGACGCAGATCTGCTGACGTGGCTGGTTTTCTGTGCCAGGCCCAGGAGCACACAGGGTCGCTGCACGGGAGAGGTCAGTCACACTGGGCCACGGCCGCTCACTGCACCTCTCCCACCCTCGGGGACTTCCTGGCAGCGGGAGTGGAGGCCAAAAATGTAGACGCCGTGGAGAGAAAGTGCCAACATGGCCTTTTACCGAGAATCCTGCGCCAGCGACCAATGCAGTAATTTGCTGAGCTTCTGTTATTCTCCAATTTTTTTTTAATTGAAAAAGTATCCTACGCATTCAATAAGATATTCAGACAGTACCAAAAAAAAAGGACAGAAGCCTCCATTGTACCCCATGGCCTCGGTTGTCCTTTCCAGAGACAACCACAGTTAATAGTTCTGTGCGTACTTTTTCCAGGAATCTTCCAAGGATATGCATATATATACACACACATATAAATGCATATATATATATATGTGTGTGTGTGTGTGTGTGTGTGCTGTTTCTTTATCATATATACATGATCATATATATATATGACGTTTCTTTAAATTTGGAAAATATTACACCCACAGCTCTGTCCCTCGCTTTTTCACTTTACAACATTTCTTGGAAATGGTTCCACATTAGCATCTATGAATTGGCTTTTTCTTCTTAATGGCACCTTACATGCCGTTGTGTGGAGATACCACAACCCATTTAACCAACAGCCTATTGAGAACATTCAGGTTTCGTAGGGTTTTACTGGGAAACAAAAACTTCCACAGAGAGCATCCCTGTGACTGACTTCTTCGCTGCACAGATATCATTAAGAGAATCCCATTCTGCTACTGTTTCTCATCAGTATAGCTCCCTTGAAAGCCTTTGGGAAGGAAGGATTTGGGCATTTTTAAGACCCTATATTTAGGTATTTTTAAGACCTTATAATGCCATTCCCAAACCCTCCCTAACTGCTAGCAAAAAAAGGAATCTATTTTTATATCCTCTACGGAGAGATATGTGTTAAACATTCCACACACATTTGTCGAGTTGGTGGCTTTCCTGTGTTAACTGTTCTCAGGGGTTGATGTCACAAAAGATCTAGGAAAATGTATTTCCTCACATTCAAACCTTTAGGCCGCCATGGTCTGTGTGAACGGCCCCCCCTGGCGTTGTGCAGCCTGGCGCCCCCATGTGACTGCTCCTACCCGAGGACACCTGCAGAAAACACAAGCTGGCAGCCTGCTTCCTCCGGACTGAAAAAAGATCCACAGGCCTACCTCAAAAAAACTAGCTAGAGAAGCTTGGAGCCAGCAAGAGAAATTTCAAAACTGATGAGAAAAGCAAGTACAAACTCAATCCAGGTCTCACCGGAAAGCGTGGCAACACCAAACAGGAAGGCTCAGTTGGTTCAAAGAAGTCACTTCGGCAGCAGAAATAGCAATAAATCAAGAACCAGAAAAGGACCATAAATACAGGTTTGTGTTTAAAGAGATTTAACACGACGGCAAAAAAGGGAACTCGGGCGTCCGTGTGGGGCTGGGCCATGCTCAGGCTCACTCCACGGACAGATCTAGCATGTCCCCAGCGGCTCGGGGACTAGAACCAAAGGGCCAACAGCAGCAAAAAAAATAAATCAGTGATGCTCAAAGGCAAACCCGAACCCAACCCCAACATATGGCTGAGTTGAACACACCAATGAAAAAGGAAGGGAGGCAACGGTGTGACGGATGCTGGGGCCTGTCTGGCTCGACCGTACCAGGTGGACGTGTGGGAAAAAGACACTGCTCAGCCCTTGGTGCTCTCCAGCGGGACCATCCTAAAGGTCACATTTGAATGACTGACAGACTTCAAATGGGAACTTTTCCAAGGTAATCTTTGAAGTCAGAGAGGGCACTCTATGCACTGGCAAAAAGAAGTTAGCTTGAAAAAGAAATACTTCCAGCTAATAGCAGAGTAAGCAGAGAATCTGAAAAATTAATCCTCTGAATTCCCTCTGAAAGTTCAAGGAAAGCATCTTTTTAAAAATCTTCTTAAAAAAAAAAAAAAAGAATAGTGTCTGGAATAAGATAAAAGGGCTCCAGGCTGCAGCGAGAGATAAAAGAATCATTTTTCTCAGAGACGGGGTGCCGGTGAAAGCCAGTCCCCTTGTGGTGGGAGCCAGCAGCCTCCCCACACTTGACCCGTTGCTGGGAGCCATCGATAGCTCCTGAGCAGGCCAACCCGGGGATCCACACCAACGGATTGGCCACACTGGGGGGAGCGGGGGGCTGGGAAGCAGATGCTAAGACAGGATTCGATGCTGGAGAGATTTCTTAGGACAAATGCCTGTGTAGGACACAGGGGAAATCAGGTCTGACATCTGTGCAGAGAGAGAGGGAAGGAAGCTTCTGGTGGGAAGAGAGTCGTGCGCAGTGCAACTCCGAGAACGTGTTGGCCCGGCCACTGGGGAGTCTCTATGCACAGCTTGTCTGGTGCAGGAGACCCAAGTCAAGCAAGAGTCACCCAGGACCAGTCCCTCCTCCAGGCTCAGTGATTGGCTGGAAGCAGCCCAAGGACACTGTGGCCCCAGTGCCAACATTGCAGTGGGGCCGAAGGGACAGAGCTGGGCCGTCCCCTGTGCTCCCGGGAGGCAGCCGGTTCTCCTGACGGGCAGCTGGAGCAGCCACCACCTGACAGCCACCATCCTAATGCTGCCATTTACATCAGAAGCTGCCAACTGTGTGACAGGCAGTAGTGGGGACATTCCCAGTTACCATTCCCCACAGGACCATCTATAGCTGTTACCTTTCTTCGGCAGGGATGGTGGATGCTATTGCCTCACTGGGAGCCCTGTCTCCAGCCTCATACCAGGAGGGAAATAGAACTGAATGGGGAGAGGTCATGGGTCAAGCAAATTGGGCCTGTGAATAGATCTGAAGGGCCCAAGATGACCTTTGTTAGTCACTGGCAGTGAGGTGCCTGAGAGGTGGGGCTGAATTGAACAATGGAGAAGGTGAGAACTTGGATCAGAGGAGCTGAGTTTCATGCAAAATTTATGGAGAGAGAGCCCCTCCCAGATGATCTGCTCACATCTTTATTTTTTTTAAGATTTTATTAATTTATTTGAGAGAGAGAGAGCATGAGCTGAGCAGGGACTCTGACATGGGACTCCATCCCAGGACCCTGGGATCATGACCTGAGCCCAAGGCAGGCGCTTAACTGACCGAGCCACCCAGGCACCCCTGCTCACATCTTTGAATGACGTTAATATGGAGCCCTACAAACATCGTGAGTAAACAAAACAGATTCTTTGGAAACTTCTCTGAAAAACTCATCAACAACAGAAGAGGTTTGAGGGAAAAAATTTGGACACAAGACTTTCCTACCCAACTGGGTTTCTATGAAGGTGTGAAGGTCATAGAAAGCCACCCTCCACAGCGGTTAAGCATCTGCCTTCGGCTCAGGGCGTGATCCCGGCGTTACGGGATCGAGTCCCACATCAGGCTCCTCAGCTATGAGCCTGCTTCCTCTCCCACTCCCCCTGCTTGTGTTCCCTCTCTCGCTGGCTGTGTCTATCTCTGTCAAAAAAATAAAAATCTTAAAAAAAAAAAAAAAAAAAGAAAGCCACCCTCGATAGGTGGGGCTTCCGGAAAGAAATGGATTCCAAGAGGCAAACATTTAGACCTCCAGAAGATAATAACAATGAAGAATAAAAACACAGTTACAATGAAGATAGTTACAGATGAAAAATTGAAAGAAAAACACCGTAAAAGAGATCACTTAAAAAAGATAAGAGTTAATACCTTAGATCAATTCACAACGAAGGAAGAATATCCTTGAGGTGTGGGGGACAGGGGTGTGGTGAGTAATAGGACATGGGCTAAACAAATACTTCATAAAAGGAAATTAAAGTTATTGTTCTGGGTTTTTTTCACTTTGATAATTACAGAAAGTGTAAGAACTTTTTTTAAACCTTGAAGTTACTAACCACTATTAAAAACAGGATGCCTATCTTCAAAATCACCAAAGAAGATAAAAACAAACAAACAAATCGGACCCTAGAGCAAAGGAGTAAATAGATTAGAAAAAGGAACCTGAGTATAGAAATGCCAATAAACGTGAACACTTCACACTTTCTTTTACTAACTAACATTTTTAGTTCAATTATGAGATATAATTCTTTGTTGCTTATCTTGAAGGTCACAGAGAATGACAGAGAAATGGTCAAAGTAAAAGTCCCATGGGGCGCCTGGGTGGCTCAGTCGGTGAAGCGTCTGCCTTCGGCTCGGGTCATGATCCCAGGGTCCTGGGATCGAGTCCCGCATTGCCTGCCGCTCCCCCTGCTTGTGATCTCTCTCTCTCTTTCTCTCTGACAAGTAAATAAATAAAATCTTAAAACAAAACAAAAACAAAAACAAAAAAGAGTAAAAGTCCTACGGTGATATACATGGCAAACAAATAGGAACAAAAAAAGAAAAAAAAGAGTGGCAATATTCCTACCTAGCGCTATAGAATTTCATAATAAAGCCACACATCAGAACTAAGGTTATTTTACATTAATAAAGGAAAAATTGTGAAGGCCAATATCGTTCTCTTGTGCACGGAAGGACAACCTTAAAAGCGATGTGGTACAATTGCTAGGATTTGAGGGGTCATTGGCAAAGACACAGCTGTAGTGACAGGCTCTCGTACACTGTAAGTCTGAGTAGATGAAGGCGGCAAAATAGAAGCAGGGATGTAAAGTTATATGAACAACAGAATGCATGCAATTTAATTAATAGCTCTTGAAGATGGGTTTAAACGCAGAGGTAATCCACTTTTTTCTCAAGTATCTGAGAAACAGTTACCAGAATGAATTATCTTCCTACCAAGAGCAAAGTCTTCCATTTAAAAAAAAAAAGCAGAAATGATGTTGGTTATATTGACCACAATATGTAGAAACCTTCTTTTTAACAAAAATGCCCTTTCGTTAAAACATTTTAACATCAAGTAATATACCAAGGAAAGAAAAAACACAGATACATCAGATGAATGATGTTCTTTATTTATGAAGAGTTTAAAAAACATATAATACCAAGACCCTCAAGAGACAAACAGGCGAAAGACAGTTCCCAGAAGAGGATTTACAAAGAGATAAAATTTTGCTCATCATTTCAACAAAGAAGCCGGTGAGGCTTCTGTGAAACAGTCATCGATATGCTGGCTTATATACACAGCTTCTAGATTTGATAACTTAGAGTACAAGGCAGAGAAACCTTATTAATCTTTCATCCAGTGATTAAAAATTTACTTAAGTAAATCAGGAAAAGGAAAGAAAAGTTGCGTACGGAAAATATGTTTACTTAAACATTTTTTCTGATAGCAAAAACACATATGCATTTAAATGCCAACCAGAGCTCGATTTCACGATGGTGAATCTACTCAATGGAAAATTTTTGTCTGATTATGTTATGTTTATGCTGACTATGTTAAGTAAAAAACCCACAAACTACAGAACGATACATTCAGAATGATTCAATTATGATTTTTTAAAAAACCCCACACATAGGGGGAAAAAAACCTAGAAAAAAATTTCCGTATGCCCAACACTGGTTACCTTCTAACAGTTAGATGGCGGGTGCTTATTCAATCTCTTAAATCTCCCTCTCCATCTCTCTGTATATATTTTTCTCATTAATGATGATATGAATACAATTTTTTTTAAGTTGTAGTAAATGCTGGGAGAAAAGGAGAAAAATAAGAATAGCTTTTGACTCTCCCTTACAAGAAGAAAATTCTGGGTGTGTGTTTGAGGCACGGCAGGGGCGGGAGTGAGGTTCACATAAAATTCAAAGGACTGCATTGGACTAACCCAGGCTCAGCTGATGGTAGCAGTGTTGCCGGGTCAAAGATGAACATTTCAACAGGCAGCGTCTCAGGGACGTGGGGACAATGCATGACGAAATTGGAAGTGACAGATGAGAGAGCAAATGCCACCTCAGAGAGGAGCAGTGGTAACAAGAATGTTCTGTGATTAAAAAAAAAAAGAAGAAGACTTTCATCTGTCCACAGGTCAGCCATCCCCTCATAAAAATTGTGCATAGCAGAAGGGGTGAAGTCCGACACAAAAGGCATTCAAAATGCAGATTAACCATGGAAAGGGGGTCAAAGAAAGGGAGATATTTACATAAATCCTCCCAAAGCTTGGACAGCTATTAAGAGAAACAAATGTCAGAGTTAAAACTTAAATATTTTCTAAATTGGATTTTCAATTATCTTGCCTATTATAATGGGACGCAAGGAAGAGAAAATTCGCAACAGAAACTAAATGTGAAAAAACGGCCATGTCTCTATGTAGACTGCAGCGGGGTAACCCTATGGAGGGTTACATGAATGTTAACAATTATATAATAGAATCACAATACTCCCCAACAATGATAACACTCCCTCTAAAAGAGGGCATTCATTTAAAAAGCCCAAACCTAATTTTTTTTTTGCCAATAAGAAACAGAGAGAAAACAAAAAGGCATAGACAGAGTAAAATGATAGGGTAATCTGGTTTATCAGGCACACAGAACTCTAGGGGACAAAAAGAATACGACAAAGTAATTTTTTTTTCGTAAACAGAATTAAGAGAGTAACACAGAGACTTTACAGAGGTAAAAGTTACAATGAATAATTAAAACAAAAAACAATTTCTGTTCCAGTGCCCATAGCAAAGAAATACATAAAGGGAACTTGCCAGGAATGCAAAAAGAAGTAGAAATAGAAATATAATTGCAGGTAGAGACCTTCACGTTCCCTTCTCGGAGTATCATCGATCAAGCAGACAGAGAAATTTCGAGCTCCGGACAGCCCAATTAACGAGGCAGATCAGTGAGGACTAAATCATAAATCAAGGGAATACACTTTCTTTGGGAGAAGACAAGGATCTTTCACCAAATGGATCCCATTCCTGGGCCCAGCCCAGTACTCGAGACAATGGCACGTCTGCCCTTTCTGTCTCAGACCATAAAGAAATGCCCCATGACATTAATAATATATAACAGGTACTTGTATGCATTCTCTTACGTGGTCTCTTAAATAATGTGTGTGTCAGAGTAAAATCAGAAATGCATTACTGAAATATTGGAAAAGAACAAATATTTATACACAAAACCCAGAGGCAGTCACAGCTTACAGGGAAATGGGAGTTCTTACGTATTCTCGCAAACAGGAAAGATGGTGAGAAACGAGGGGAACCAGGCTATTCTTAGAGGATCTAGAAGAGGAACTTGGGGTGACAGTGGCCCTTCCACTGCTCTGATCACCTGCACCCTGGGGGCGGCCTCTCTGCTCAGGCTGCATGTGGAGAGGCTAGGGAGCCTCAGCCCAGGAGAATATGTGGAAAGGACTAGAGTTGCTCTTGGTCTATAGAAGAATAGGCCTTTTAGCATCCCCCACCGCTCAAGACGTGCTACACTGGATGAGTCCACAGAATGGGCACCAGTGCTGTGGAGATGGACCCGCCTTGCTAACAGAATATGTGACAGCAGAGCAGCCTTGCTGTGTAGTGAGCTCTCTGTCACCAGAGGTATGTAAGCAAAGGCAGGCGATCCATTTATCCAGAATGTTGTCAGGGGAATTCATTCATACAGAAGGATTATTTTTTCAACCCTGAAATGGAATCTTCTGTCAATATATTAATATTTTCTAGCGTTTAGTGAAGAGGAGAGAACATAACCTGTGTGTGAAGACGGACGGGCCTGGGAGTCCCGAGGCCTCAGCTCCTGGCTCTCTCTGGCTGTGGGGCCTCCCCCTGGGTTCTGGGTTCTCCCAGCGAGCCGGGAGCCAGGGGCCTCACCGAGCTGGCTCTCTTCCTGCTAAAGGGCCAGGCCCTGGGCTCTGATTCCTGCAGCTGCCTGGGCCCGTGTGCCAGCAGGGGCAGCCCCAGGGGTTGTCCACAAGCAGCAGCACCTAAGCCCAGCTGTGTGGCTCAGCCCAAGCCAACCCTCCTTCCAGCAGCAGACACTTTCCAGTAACACCAACCACAGTGAGCATGGAACTTCAGGAAGTTTGCAGGCTGAGACGGATCCCCACCCCCTCTCTTTTTGCTGCCAAACTCCTCATCCACAGAGAGCACTGCAGTGTGAGCCATCTAAGAGAAGGGAGGGCCAGCGGTAGCTGAGCAGAGCTGGTGCAGCCTGAGGGATTAACTGGAGGAGGAACACTCCCCTGGACCAGTGTTGCCTGCAATTCCCGTCTCCGCTGGGGGTGCAGCGCTGAATCCCACAGTTAGAACATAAATATTTACTTGGATGCAGTTACCTGCCACCAGCACCAAAGTGTAAATAAATCTATCCGTCTACACCTGAGCTAGGCTTCCGGGGGACATGATGCGAAAAGGACACAGAGGGGACAGAGCACATAGAATCTCCCAGACTCCAAAATTCTGCTGGAGCTGCACCCTGAGCCTTGCGGGTTGGGGTGGGGTTGGGGGAGTGGGGGGTTCAGTTCAGGCACTCGAGATGTGGCCGTCGCCATGCTAAGTACTCTGCGGTGGGGACTCAGTATATTCCTGGAATGTTGTTATAATCATGCCCATTTTACAGATGAGGACAGTGAGGCTCAGAGAAGCTAGTCTACCCAAGAGCAAACCGGTGGCGAGGGGCCTCGCTGGCACTCACACTGAGGCTCTCCTGTATCTTCCCACCCCCATCCCAGGATCAGCATCACCAGCGGGAGCATCCAGTATATCCAGGAGCTCCCTGCGCCCCCTTCCCCACTTTCTGGCATGCCCGGTTCCACTTAACATCTCTTCTTTCTCCTCAGACTCTCATCTTCCCTCCTAAGAACCTCATCCCTCCTTCAAATGCCTACTTCCCGATCCACCTGCATCACCGGAGGTGATTCCCCTACGGTAGCCAAGTGCAGCCAGTTGTCAGTGTGCCATAGGGGTGCACACGGGGAATAACCCAGTTCTAATACGCAAGAGCTGTCAAAGCTGCCCATTTTCTTTTTTAAAAGATTTTATTTATTTATCTGACAGAGAGACAGCCAGCGAAAGAGGGAACACAAGCAGGGGGAGTGGGAGAGGGAGAAGCAGGCTCCCAGCGGAGGAGCCCGATGCGGGGCTCGATCCCAGAACACTGGGATCACGCCCTGAGCCAAAGGCAGACGCTTAACGACTGTGCCACCCAGGCGCCCCAAAGCTGCCCATTTGCTTCCTGCACTATCAAGCACTTCCATCACTTACTGCTCTCAAGAGCCCCATGAGGGAAAAACCATCATTGCTCCCATTCTCCAGAGAGGTACATCGAGGCCCGGGACGTTTACACAGCTGGTAAGTGTCTGGCCCGGGCTCCCAAGCCCAGCTGCCTGGAGCCTGTGGCTCGGGGGCTGTTGGGTGATTCCTGCCAGTGTGTCATCTTGGGCGGTGGGTGATTTCCAGGCCGGGTTCCAGGACAGCGGGCCCACAGGAGGTGATGGCACGCAAGCCGAGCTCCCCTGGGGAAGGCTCCTGGGCTACGTACCGTGAGGGTTCCCCACCCCAGCAAGAAGCTGCAACCCTGAGTCAGATCAAGAGGAAATTGAGGGTTCGTAGAAGATGTCACTAAGATCAGGAGCCAACCAGTCTTCTGCCTGCTGTTGCTATTTTCACGGAGACTCGTGGGGCCTGCTGGGCTGCTGGCGCTCCGGCCATCAGGGACACTGGGTCTGGGCAGGTCTGGACAGAACCCAGACCACGGAGGCGCCACTGGCCTCAGGAAAGTTACCTGCCATCCGGGAAAGCCAGGTCAGTCCATGGCTCTGTGCCTCGGTTTTTGTAAGTGGCCCCCCCAGTGGGGGGCTGTTACCTGCTTGGGGTCCGGGGCAGCTGAGTGAGCTGCGAGATGTCATTTGTCCTCCCGGTTTGGTCACCAGCTTGCTGTTCCGGAGAGAGCCACTTCCCTCTCTGGTGCTCAGCTTCCTCATCGCTGAAATTAGGGGGTGGGACCAAGATGAGAAAAGTGCCTCTTCTCTCGGTTTGGAGAGGGGCCTTGCAGGGGTCCCTCCCCACCCAGTAGAACCAGAATGGGGCAGGGGGGCGTGCTTCAAGGAAGAAGGTCTCCCTCCTGTCACCTCTTGTGCTCACTCAGCTTCCAAAAAGAGGGTGGGGGCTGTGGGGGTGCAAAGAGCACGGGGTGTTCGCAGAGGTGTTAAGAAGCCCGTGGAAAAGTCAGGCATCACCCAGAGACAGCCAGTATCAGGGGACAGCCAGTATCCAGCCCATCGGGGCTTTAGGACGCGGGACTGCTGCCCACATGTAGGAGGGGTATAGGGACCAGGAGATCCCATGAGAGACCAAAGCATGGGCTATTTTTACAGGCCGGGCGTGCTGTGACTCTCGGTATCTAGAGGAATAGAAACTCCCCGAAGTGGGTCTGGGTGATTTATCTCAGTATATGGTCATTTCTGCAGAAATAGCAGCTGTGTGTGACTGTGGAGAGGTCACCTGGCCCTCCAGAGCATGGGCTCCCCATCCTTGGGTGAAGGGATTGACAGACCCGACTGTGACACCCTTTTAAGTTGTCACTGTGACTCTGATCATGCCTGTGCTTGTGCTACAGGCAGAACCAAGTTCACTCCCCGCTGCAGGCCCCCAGCAGGCCTGGGAGGGGTCAGCACTGAGGGGCCCCACTCTGCCCCTCGTGGAAGGGAGCCTCGCCCACCTCCCACTCTGGCTATCTTCTCCTTTGTAATGAATATTTCTGTCGTACTGCTCTTGTTTCCTATCTAAAATTTGGAGTACATGCACCTGGTTCAAATACATCGGTAAACACACAGGAAGACGTCTCTGCCCCCCCCGCCCTCCCCCCCACCTCCCGCAATCCAGTGTCCACCTGCCCCTCAGGGTACCACTGACGACAGCGTCTTCCAGAGGGTCTGGACCAACACACGTCCACATGTGTTCTTATTTTCACCCTCTTTTAACACAAAAGATTGAGTTCTACGTGGGCCATTCTGCACACAAGCCATGTCTCACCCTCTCTCTCTTGAACAGCTTTGCTAATGACCCTCATCAAGGGCAGGACGGTGACACCCCGCAGGAGAGCACGTGGGCCAGAGAGACTCTCCTAAGGGGTAGGCCAGGCAGAGACTTGCCCAAGGCCCCGCGTATGGCTCTAGGCTGCCCCTCCAGCTCACCTCCTGACCCTGCTCCCACCCGGCCCTGGGGAGTCACAAATATGAAGACTTTTTTCTTTCTTCTCTAACCTCCCAGAACCAGGCCCCCTGGTCTTGCCCACGCTCTCATCTTCCAGAACAAACCAGAGACTCTGGGAGCCTGGGGGGATGGAGGGAGGGGGTCCTGCCCGCCCACCAGCTGGGAAGCCCAGAGTAGGGGGCTCGTGCGTCCCACTTGACCAATGTCCTGAGCAGCATCTGAGCTCCACGAGCCACTTCCGTGTAGGACGAGGAACAAGCCACTTTGACTGGGTTTGCTAAAGAGCGGGGGACTCACTACACCGCCTTCTGTTGTTGCTTTAATTTGCTCCCTTAGTGATTAGGGTTCTCCCTGCACTCGTTGGGGCATCTCCTCCAGGCTTGCCCACTGGGGGCATCACAGGGCGTCAGAGCTGGGCCAGAGAAGTGCAGGATGCCCCCAACCCCACCACGGGGGAGCTGCTCAGGGACCAGGGACAAGGGACGAAGTGGGGACAGAAGATGCTAGAAGCACAGAGAAGTGCAGACAGGAGGAGGGAGAAACAAGATGTCTTGGGTGAGGGCCAGGAGTCTCTGTGCAGCTGAAGCCTGGGTATGGGGGGGACCAGCAGGAGCTGAGGCTGGAGGGCTGGCCAGACCGGAGATGGGCAGGGGTGCTCAGAGGACCAAGGGAACAAATGCAATGGACTGGAAGTCATCCCATCAAAGAGAAAGTTCTGGAACAGTGTAATGCTTTTCTTCTCACACCTATCCAAATCAGGACCAGCCCCGGTGGGATGGGAGTTCAGGGACTGGACACAGGAAAGACTCCCTCAGGTGCCAGGGTCAGGGTTGGGGGAGGGCAACAGCAGAAACAGGAAGGAATCGGGATGGGACGGGCGTGTCTGAGAGAAGGGTCGCCATCATCGGAGGCAGCCTGATGCCAGTGAGAGCCATGCCCTCTGGAGCTGTTCTGTAAACTTGGCTCGTCGCCTAACTTCCATAAATTGCAGCCACACATTCCTTCAATTAACAAGTATCTGTTGATCACTGTCTGTCCCAGGCCGTGGGGACCCAGACAGACAGCAGCACCTCTCTCAAAAACTCCTTTCAGGAGCTGGTCCGACAGGGGTGTGAATGCACCTGGCAAGTGGCCGGTACTTGATGGCACTGAGTCCCCCAGCCCCCCTGACATTATGTCAGCCTCAAGGGTCTTTGGAAAAAAAGCAACATAAAGAACAGGACCTTCCTCTTTGCCGAGGGTGGGGTCCCAGAAATAAGAGGAGGCCTCAACAGAGAAACTGAGTCTGGAAAGGCAGGGAGAGGGCAATGGGTTCCGCCCCTTTGTGCCCTCCCGCCCTCTGAGCCAAACCTCCAGGCTCTCCACGGTTCTGTCCCCAAGCCCGCCCTATGCCTTCAGCCTGCAAGACTCCACAGGAGCAGAAATGAGGCGCTTTCCTGGGGCCTGAACCAAGTCCCCGACGCCCCCCCCATGCCTCCCCATGCCGCCCCCTAGTTGCTCCAAAAGACAGCGGGACCCTAATAGTCACCTGTAGACACTGAAAACGTTCAGCCTTCTTGAAAGTGGGCACAGGGCAGCTGACAGCATCCACGTCAAGGCGAGGTGGAGTAAAACACCTGGGGGGGGAAGGGGGGACAGCAACCCTTTAGACCTCACCCCTTCCCCTCCCACACGCCCCCTCCGGCTCTCACTGGAAATGTAGCGGTGAGGTTAAGGCATAAAGCTCTGGACTCTCAGACAGCTGGGTGTGGGCTTTCCTTCTGTCCCCACCACTGCCACTTCAGGAAGTCATTTTCGGAGCTCCCCACTCCCCATATCATCCTGCCTGCGGCCATGTATGGCCCTGATGCGGCCCCGAAGTCCCTCTGAGCAAAAGCTGTCTTCAAGCCAGAGGTGGGACTTGCACAGCATGCAGAGGGGGCCCTTCCCCGTGAAGGTTGTAAAGACCACGGGCTTCTGGAAAAGATGGACATGCAAAGCTTCCACTCCTGCTGAACTCGGGAGAGGTTCTGTGACTTATATCGGAAAGACCCCCCACTTCCAGGGAGCCTCGGAGCCTCTCAGAGCTCTAAGTAGAGCACCCCCCCAGGGTGACAAAAGGGCTTCTTTAGTCTAGGCTTGCCCATGCCCCGTGGGGGTGGAAGGAGCTTCCAGGATGTTCCTCTGCTCCCACCTGGCAACCAGGGCCCCCTGCCGCTCCTGCCTGGGCCCTGGGCAACTTGGCACCTGTCAGAGGCCACAGCTGGGGGTTGCACTTGAATGTTTCCTAGGGACGTGTGGGGGGTTGGGAAGGGTGGATCCTTCTGAAATATTTTTCTCTTCATGTTTCCTTTTGCAGCAAGGGTACTAAGTCTCTAGCCCACGTGTCCTTCGGGTGTGTAATATTCTCCTTCACACTTCCGTTATTAAATGTCTACCGAGTTTTTTGTGAGCATTTTCTCCCCACAACGCCTTCCCACCCCTCCCCCACATGCACACGTATTTATATTTGTTTTGACGCCTGGCAATTGTCCATTCGGGTGTCAGAGGACGTCCTTTGTTCCCATAAGCTGTCTTGGGCACTTCAATAACGTGTGTGTCTTCACTCGGCCACAGTTAAACTACGGTATTCATTTCCTTCCTGGAAATCTTTGATATTTTATTTAAATCCTAGGTTGGAGGATAAAAAAAGGCTTCTCCAATACCAAGCACCTGGCAGGTCAGAGCTGGGGGGGAGGGGTCCCAGGCACCCCCAACTTCTCTCTAGGGGTGAAGGCAACACTCTCATTCTCGTGCAAAAGCCCTTTGCCCCGAGGGCCTCCTGCCCCCAGACGTGGAGTCCTCCACCTGGGCTGACTCATTGTCATGGAATACCGGCCCTTCCTGCCCAGCTGGGCTCAGTCTCCACCGCTACCACCCCAGCCCTGCAAGGAGACCTCATTAATGACAGCGACAGCACCTTCCACCATTGAAAATATCAAGAGTCCTAAGGATCAGTCAGCAGGAGGCTCACTTTATAAGTAAAATCAGTTCCTTCTCCAAACCGCCTACGACGTGTAGACGATCATTAGCCTCATTTACAGATGGGGAAGCTGGGGTGCAGCAGGTCCATGCAGGAACCCACAGGCGCCGCAGGAGCACAGAGCAGAGCTGGGGTCGGAAAAGGTCGCACTCAAACTGGCGGTCGGGGAGCTCCAGAACCCCTTTCCTGGCACGAGGTCAGTCCCACCCCCGCTCCCCACATCCTCCACAGCTTTGCCTCCAACTTGAGAGAGAAAATCTGGCTAGTCAGGCCTGAACCTCGGACTCCTTGTCCTCAAACCAGTGCCGTCTGCGCCCCACCAACAACTCCAAGGTGTTTCTGCGGCTTAGGGGAATTCACCCCCACCTGCAGCCCATCCCACCTGTCTCCTCAGGGGACGGTCCTCCCTCCCTCCAGTTGTCACTGCTGTTGACAAGGGGTGTCCGCAGGGCACAGAAAATGTCAGCAGATGTCACAGGAGCAGAAATTCATCCCCTGAGGCGCCTGGGTGGCACAGCGGTTAAGCTTAAGCATCTGCCTTTGGCTCAGGGCGTGATCCCGGCGTTCTGGGATCGAGCCCCACATCAGGCTCCTCTGCTATGAGCCTGCTTCTTCCTCTCCCACTCCCCCTGCTTGTGTTCCCTCTCTTGCTGGCTGTCTCTCTGTCAAATAAATAAACAAAATCTTTAAAAAAAAAAAAAAGAAAGAAAGAAATTCATCCCCTACTTGTTGATTTTGAAGGTAGAAAATTATTCGTGTATTGGGTGGGTACTTGTTCTAAAGTGACCAGAGGCTTCATTTATGCATTAAATCATTTTACAACTGCAGAGACTTCTGTAAAAGTACATTAAATTCTGTTACATGAGGCATGGGATGTTGTATGAAGACAAAGCTATTATGGAAGGGAAAGTTTTCAGTATTCATCAAAATAATTAGATCTACACCTCTGCTAAATACAGAGAACATGAGTATGAAAATGCACGAGATGAAGGGTCCCCAGGCTCGTGCAAACGCCCTCAGAGTTCCCAACTCCAGAAGATGGCAACAACCAGGACAGTCTCCAGCCAAAGGTCCAGCCTCTTCCAGCTGCCCAGATGTGTGTGCAGCCTGGCTCTCTTGCTGACTCCTGCCCACCAGCCTGATCCAGGACTCTGCACACCATTCCCTGATCCCACCTCTTTCTGGCTCCCTGCCAAAAAGTCCATCTGGTACCAGCCCGAGCACTGCCTCCCAGCCTCCCCCAGCCCCCCGCAAGGCCTCAGTTTCCTTATCTCTACGATAGGCATAGTTGAGCTGCAGGCAGGGCTTCCAGGTCTCGCTCTCAAGAATTTTCTGCCTCTGAGGTCACAAGAACCTCAGAAATCCTAAGCAACAGAGGCAGGCAGATTCCGGAAGCCTGGGGTGGGCTCTCCCCTGTTCCCTGGCAGCAATGAAGGAAAAGCAGCACTACTATTATCCTGCTGCCCCCAGCCCCCCCCTTCCCCTCCCCCTTCCCTTGCCCCTTTCCCCTCCCTGCTGCCCTCCAGCCCTGTCTTCTGCTGGCCCCCACCCTGGGTCCCCCAGCTCGCCCAGTCAAGCTCCCTCCTCTCACCAGCTTGTCCTCTCCTCCCCTGGAAGCCCACAGGGCCCCCTGTCCCCACAGGTTCCCTGGAGTCCCCTGCTGCCCTCACCCTGCCGGCCTCCCTTCCCTGTCCTGGTCCTGCCTCCCCCCTTTCAGCCTGGCCTCCCTCTCTGCTCTTCACTCTGCCTTTGCCCTGGACCTCCCTCTGGCCCTGGGCTGGCCTCCAGCCACCTGGCCAGACTGCTCAGCTGCCCCTACTCCCCTCCCACCCAGTCACCTCCTCCCCCCATCTCCCCTCCCTTGGGCCAGCCTGCAAACCAGCCCAGGGACCTGACATCCCCACCAGGGGGCACCTGGATCTCTGGGAGCTCTGTGAGTCGGGCAGCTGCTGGGCACAAGGAGCAGCACATGCCTGGCCTCTGCGGGGCAGCCCTGTGGGCCCTCCAGTGCTCCAGGAAGCCCTCGTCTCCCCAGTGAGTTCTCAGCTACGTGGGGGTCTGGCCTGGGTCACCCTGTGGGTGCCCCTCCTCGGGATCAGGCCACAGGCCCAAGAAAACGTGACAAACTGCTCTGTGTCCACACTTGGGCCCCTCCATGCTCTCAGAGTTCCCACTGGGAGGGGTTGGCTGGGCTCAGTGGACTCAGGGTGCCTTTCCCTGCAGGGCTGTTCTTTCCCTGGGGCCAAGCGCTGTCCCCATTGCTCAGAAGGAGCAACGGTGCCCTGTGCCTGGTACTTACCCCATCCCCGAAGCCAGCCTCCCCAGGAGACAGGGACCAGGGCTCCCTTTGGCAGAGGGAGGCTGTGGCAGCGGGAGGAGGGGTGGAGCACCTCCAGGTGCTGGGGCCTGGAGGCTTGCAGGGAGGGGGAGGAAGGGTTGTCTGGGTACTTCAGGGCAAGTATTACCAGGTCTTCCCTATCCAAGCTTGGCCTCAGAAGTCCCTGACTTTGGTTTCTGAGGTCATGCCTACAGCAACGATAAAGCATCCAGCGCCCCCAGAGGGGCTCTGGTCAGCCCGTCCTGTTCCCACCCACCTTGCCTGCCCATGTTGCCCCCGGGGTCAGGCACTTTCCTTGTCCACCTCGTAATCTCCCTTTCAGTGCCAACAGCTCATGTACTCTCCTGGGGCACTGGCCTCGGGACTGGGGCCACCTGTTAAGGGAGACCCTTCGCCACCCTGGCTATCTCTCCTCTGAAACATTTTACACAAAAGGCTGATTGCCTTCCTCCTCTGACGACAGAACTCAGTGGCTTCTAACCCAGCCCTGACTCTAGAATCACAAAACCTCGGTTTTCTAAAGGCCCAGGACCTCTCTGCACTTCTCTCACCGAAAGCCGTGCAACAGTCTCAAGTTCAATATTTGGTCCCCAGCCACTCTCTCAGCAACTTCCAATCCTCCCATCCCACCCATCCCCCACTCCCCGGCTTCACTGGGTTTTTCTGCCCCAGGACCTCGGGGAGGTAGGTCTGGAGACCAAACTGAGGTGACCCACAGCTCTTCACAGCCTGAATCTTCCACCGAAAGCCCCAGCCCCATGTTCCTGGTGGCGGGAAGGTGGACACTGGCCAAATGCAGCAGGACCACCCAGGCCCGGCCGGTCTGAGGCTGGTGAGCAAAATCCCCAGATTTACCCATATCCTTGGTCCCCAACCAATGCACTCAGCAAGGATACTTCAGGGCAAGAGGCAGCTTCCTGTCAGGAGACCCCAATGCTACCTGGGCTGGGGTGAGGGTGACCAACTATCCTGGGTGCCCAGGGCTATGGGGACCTCCAGGACAGTCCCTGACAAACATGGCCGAGCTGGCCACCACGGGTCGGTGAGGAAGCTCTGGGGACTGGCCCTGTCCTCAGTCTGAGGGTTTCTCTCCCCACAGGGTCCCTGCTTCTAGCTGCCTGTATCCAGGATGGCCTGACACTCTTTGGCTGCCGGGAGGCCCATGGGTCCCTCCTTCCCTCTGCCTGGACAGATGAGCACACGCGGGAGCCCTCCCTGCAGAGACCCCGGGGTCTGAGAGCAAACGCCTGGGGTGGGACAGGCGCTCTTCCTCTTGGCCTCACAGATGGCTGGCAGGCACCCCGGTTCAACACCACAGGGAACCACATTTCCGAGAAAAGCCTCCCAGCGCCACCACAAAGGGGCTGTGTGTTACCTGGGGCTCGACTTGGTCCTCAGCCTGTGGGAATGTCTGGAACATACCAGAGAAGCAGCTTCAGGTTACACGAAGTGGGGCTATGGAGACTAAAGTGTGGGGTCCCTGGGACAGGCAGCCTCTCCCCCCTCCAGCTCAGCCGCCTGTGGGGATGAGGGGCCCAGGTGGTGAAGGCTGATGGGACTCCACATGTCTGCTCATTATTTTCTCTGTCCGGAAGTCTGTCCTTCTTAATGGGCTCCTAGCAGCCCGCAAATGGGGAGCATACGGCCTTGCCATAAAAGGGGGCTTTGCCCAATTATTCAGTCCCTGAGTCCAGAATACCTGTGCCCAGTGTTGTAGTCTTTCCTCAGAACCTCACGGGCTCACAGCCAGAATTATGTACACCCACCCTGAGGTGCGCACACACCCATGACACACATGGGCATTTACCCCCTCACACACATACACACCCAGGGACGTACCCTAACCTAGAAACACACACACACTTATCAAAGATACAGGTGCAGAGACACAAGGACCAACCCCCACACACACACCTGCAAGGACACACACACACACGCTTATTCCCCCATACACACACACACACACACACACACACAGAGCTAACGCTCTCAGATGGCACAGCCCTGAACCACACTTAGATCCTTTGGAGCTCTGTCACGGCCTCCTGTCCCTCCGCACGACCACAGTCCTGGTGTCCCAAGCACCCCATGCCCAGAGCCCTTAGCAGGAGAAAAGGTGGCAGATCCTTCAAGAGACACCCAGAGAGGACGGAGCCAGGGGGAAATTTGGCCTGCGCCAGTGACAGCGACAGGAAGGTTCACCTTCCTGCCATGTGGCTCAATTCAGTTTACTCATGGCGGCCCACGGGCCAGGGGAAAGCCCCCCGACCTCCGACCACCTCAGGATGCAGTTGGAGAATTTGAACATATCCCTGCAGGTTGCATTCCAAAAGTCTTTTGGTTCTCGAAGAGTCCCAAACCCGATCAAAACAACTAAGGAACGACTCTTATGGAGAATTCATATGACAAATGAACAATGCAGTGCTTACGAAGGTGAGACATTTGGTTGATTATGATGTATCTTGCGTGAAAAAAATTGTATTTGACTTTTAGCAACACAGAACAATACATAAGCTACACCATAGCTTTAAGGAAATAAACTTGGATGGAATTTTTTGCAAGGATTACAGCGATGTGAATAAACTAACAGTTGATAGTGAGAAACAGGAAAGAAAATGCAAGTGATGGGACGAAATTCTCTTTCCCTAGACTTCTGCAAAATGGGCCAATAAAAATTACATCTGGCTAGCCACGGGGAATAAGGTCACCATCTGCAGCTTTCAGAGATGCCCTCTTTGTAGAAGCAGGAGGAATCCGGCTTATCGAGTGTGATGCTGAGGACACACTCTTGCTAATTTGCCATTTTGGAAACTTCCAGTTTTACATGATATTGCAATTCCCTGTCAAAGTTGATGGCCTGCCGTGTGCACACCATTGGGAATACACAGATGAATAAAACTTTCTTTAGACTCTAAGGCTTCTTGGAGTAGATGGTGCCTGAACTGGGGGTGGAGGAGACATAGAAGGAAAAATGGAGACCAGGGGACCAGAATGAAACAAGGATATGGTTAGTAGACCAACAGCGGCTCTGAGCTGCTGACACTGGGACTAGGTGGGTCATGGGGGAATTCACAAGGAGATGCAGCATGGGCTTCGGGACTAGGCTGGGGGCGGGGAAGCAGTTCCACTTTGGACTCAAGGGTTTGGGGTACCCCAAAATGCCACCCACTGTCCACAGAGATATAGAAGGGGGAGTGATCAGGGTAAGGATGATGGAGGAAGCTTGCGGGTTTGTAGGAAATAATTCATAGTGTAAGAAAAAAAATCAAGGAGCTAACTCCAGGGAAGAGAACTAGTAAACGGGTTGGTGGAAAGATTGGAACTCATGAAGACAGAAAGGTCAGAGGCACGACCTACAAGTCACAAAAGACAAAGGAAGGGTCAAGGCAAAGGGCTAGCCGACATGTGAAGGAGCCTGGAAGGTGAGGCGGAGCCAGTACTAAATCTTGGGAGGGGAAATCAAGAACATTAATTGACAGCGATGCCTTTAGAGACCCTACCCACCCAGAGCACCCAGCAAAGCATCCAGTAGTAAGTTTCAGCTTATGGAAATCCACTGTCTATAAAAACTTTGAGTCCAGCATGATCCAGAAAGATAAATTGGCCAAAGCTTGTCATAACACAAAATGAATTACTGGAACCTTATTTACCAGCCAAGCTACCCTGGGCTTATTAGGTGGCTTGGCTGGAGCCTAAGTGGTAAGTAATCAATATTTATGATGATTCCTCTTCTATAAGTAATAACTCTGGTCTAAACTGAGCCAGGTCTCCTAGGCCAAAAAATGTTTCCCTGGTTTTCCTTTTGCCTCTCTAGTCTCCCAAGTCTATTAATAAATTTTAAAACAGGGGCGCCTGGGTAGCGCAGTCGTTAAGCGTCTGCCTTCGGCTCAGGGCGTGATCCCGGTGTTCCGGGATGGAGTCCCACATCGGGCTCCTCTGCTGGGAGCCTGCTTCTTCCTCTCCCACTCCCCTGCTGTGTTCCCTCTCTCGCTGGCTGTCTCTCTGTCACATAAATAAATAAAATCTTTTAAAAAAATAAAATAAAATAAAGTTTAAAACAAGTGTTAATAAATTAAACACAAATTTAACACTTTTTTAAAAGATCGTATTTATTTATTTGGCAGAGAGCCAGAGGACACAAGCAGGGGAAACAGTAGAGGGAGTGGGAGAAGCAGGCTCCCCACTGAGCAGGGGGCCTGATGCGGAGCTCGAACCCAGGACCCTGTGATCACGACCTGAGCCGAAGGCAGACGCTTAACCGACTAAGCCACCCAGGCGCCCAAATTTAACAAATTTTAAATTGGTTTCCTTGAATAAGATGGCCGTGATTCTAAGTTAGGCCTTACGACATAGACCGGAAACATTAAATAAAAACGTAGTACATAATAATTTGTAATTTTTTGCGCGTGGTTCTGGGTAACAATGTGAGCCATTGAAAAGCCTTGCCCTGTGCTCGCTTCGGCAGCACATAGACTAAAATTGGAACGATACAGAGAAGATTAGCTTGGCCCCTGCACAAGGATGACACGCAAATTTGTGAAGCGTTTCATATTTTTTCGAGTTCTCAACATTTGCTGCAACATGGACGGCACTGGAGGAGATAATGCTAAGGGAAATAAGCAGAGAAAGACAATTATCATATGCTTTCTCTCATCTATGGAACATAAGAACTAGGAAGAAAGGGATAAAGAAAGGGGGGGTAATCAGAAGGGGGAATGAAGCATGAGAGACTATGGACTCTGAGAAACAAACTGGGGCTTCAGAAGGGAGGGGGGTGGGGGAATGGGATAGGCTGGTGATGGGTAGTAAGGAGGGCACGTATTGCATGGTGCACTGGGTGTTATACGCAACTAATGAATCATCGAACTTTACATCGGAATCTGGGGATGTACTGTATGGTGACTAACATAGTATAATAAAAAATCATTAAAATTAAAAAAAAAAAAAAAGAAAAGCCTTGCCCTGACTTGTTCAAAAAAAAAAAAAAAGTATCACGTGGCAAAAGTCCTCACGTAGGAGAACATCAATGCTAATTTCTCAAAATCCGTAAACTATGTAGCATAGTTTGAAATCACCAAATAAAACAGAGAATTGACCAGATGTTTGAATCCTTTAAAATTTGATGAGTCATTTCTCATATTAATAATGGGGGCGGGGGGGTCATGTAACACCTCACATAAAAAGCTGGCCAGGCAAGGACCTTCTGAACAGCCACTGGGGAGTGAGGCTGTCGGGATGGGCTTCATACGGGATCGGTTTTCTTTACAATAGACCACGTAATGCGGTTTACTCTTTCTAAAATATGTAAGAAGTACAATCAAAGCTCTCTTTCTATAACCAGATGACCAAAAGATGGTTGAGCCAGTCCTGCATACCTGAGCCTTTTGTCCCGTTTTTCTATGAAATGGTTTGAACAAGTATTTCTATTGCTTTGGAAACTATTCGCTATTTCCTGAGGGCATCTCATCTGAGGGAAGGAAAGGCGGGGCAGCTTAGCTGGTGCTGGGGATACTGGAATTGGGAGGAGAGTAAGCAAAGATTCTAGATACTCTCTTGGCTTAATTCTACCCGCTCTGGAAACTACGAAACTCTGCAGAATTCAGAGCAGTAGGCAAAGGGGAGGGCTTGGAGGAGGTCTGGGCCCTTATACCCAGCCACCCGCCATGGCACAGGGCAGCCATAAGCTCTTCATAGGATCTCATGCCCTTGTTTCTTTTCATTCCTCTTGAGCCAATGAAGGGCACCATTTTGGTTGGAGGAAATATGGCCTCCAAGTCCAATCATTTGTTCATGAGAACCTTGATTTCAGCTGCATCTCTTCCGGGTCTCAGTAAACAACTTCCAGTTAAAGCACGAGGGCCCGACCTTTCTTAAGGGTTCATTAAATGTTGCCCCCAACTAGCACTTAGGAAGGAAAGTGGGCTACGACATGACTCCCATCTCACCACCTGAGGTTGGAAGCATTGTGCATCTTGGAAGCTTGTCTTAAGAGGACAAGTGTGCAAGATGGACAGTGATGGACCAGCTAACAATGAGCCCTTTCTTAGCCCCAGGGGCCTGGCTGAGCCTCTGAGAACCCAGTGCTTACTACTGCCCCGGGCAGGAGCCTGGGGTGCTCTGGGTGACAGAGTCCCTTTCCCATGGATCCAAGGAGTTGGGTCATTAGTTTCCTGACTTGGGAGAACATTGCCCAGCTCTGTTCTTGTCAGCCTGTCTGAGATGCTGGTGCCAGGGGAGCAGAAGGTGTCCCAGGTCATAGCGAGAGGGGAAGGTCCACAGGTCTGAGGTGATTTGGAGCCTGGGCATAACAAGCACCAGATGTTTCCCAGAGAAGTTTCCAAACCAAAAAGAGGGGGCGCCTGGGTAGCGCAGTCGTTAAGCGTCTGCCTTCGTCTCAGGGCGTGATCCCGGCGTTCCGGGATCGAGTCCCACATCGGGCTCCTCTGCTGGGAGCCTGCTTCTTCCTCTCCCACTCCCCTGCTGTGTTCCCTCTCTCGTTGGCTGTCTCTCTGTCACATAAATAAATAAAATCTTTAAAACAAAACAAAAAGAGGGCAAATGCTCTAGGGTGATCTTCACAGAAGTGGTCCGCTTCTGTTGTCCTATGAAGACTGTCGCCTCCAGACTAACCAGCTCCCCAGGGTCACAGAAATCTGGACTTCAGGGAAGGGAGGTGTGTCTGGGGAAGGGTTACCACTCCCCCCACTCCACCCCCAGACAGCTCCCTAGACTGCCATCCCCACCCAGCAGCACTCAGAGCTATGTCCAGTAGGCCCAGGGTCAAAGTGTCCTGCT
This sequence comes from Ailuropoda melanoleuca, assembly GCF_002007445.2. Classification (NCBI taxonomy): domain Eukaryota; kingdom Metazoa; phylum Chordata; class Mammalia; order Carnivora; family Ursidae; genus Ailuropoda; species Ailuropoda melanoleuca. The sequence continues at coordinate 190,904,660 of NC_048219.1, forward strand.
GGGCTCCAGAAAGAGCCAGTCCCCCTACCCTACGGGGCACTCCAGATTCCTGCCACACGGGACCTGGAGGATGAAGATGGCTGGGGAAGCTAGAGCCTCCCAGGAGCAGGTTCTCCCAGCCTGCCCATCTCCCCACCAGCCCTTGGCATTAGAATTTAGAGCTCAAGGTTGGGGTTTCCTGGCAGGCCTCATTCACTTTATAACCATCTGCAAACTAAAGGCAATGAGAGGAATCTGGGCTCCCCTGGCCTGTAAATCCTAGAGAAGAGGCATCAGTCAGAGGGTCTGTCTTCAGAGCATGAACTTGCACCCCACAGGAAGGCCATTATCAAGACTGAAGTCTAGGGACCAGAAGGAAGTATAATTCTAAATGCTGGCCACACCAGGCTGTGCCCCCCTCGGGGAGGTTCTTGGGGGTCGTCCCTCCCCGTACTTGGCCAATACTCACCTTCCTCGGGGGACATGCCGCTGTGTTGTGTTCACCACAGGTCAGGCTGTCTGGCCCATCCGGACAGACAGAAGAGTATAAACATGGGTGCCCCCCATTTCCGGCTGGTCCAGCCTTTTCCTACTTCTGTCCTGGGTGGGAAACAGGAATAGCCCTGGCTGCACTGGGGCCTGTAGGGAAGGGAGTTAAGGACAGTGTGGAGGCCACGAGGCCCAGGAGGCTCAGAGAAGCTCCCCACCCCCCCCCGGACAGCCTTCACCTCTAGCTGGAACTCTCTCCCACAACACCCAGGAGCCCCTGGCTGCCCCCAGGGAGGCTGCAGGAACAGTCCTGACCCAGGAGGACGCTGATGGCCAGTTACAACTACAGAGCCAAGCAGCTGCCCTCTGAGGGCCCAGGACCCACAGTGAGCAGGGTGTTTGCTTGGCAAAGGGTCCCAGCGCCACCTCCTGGGCCTCCATAGCCCAGCACCTTCCAGCAGGGCTCCACCCCTCTTCCCGCTGCCACAGCCTCCCTCTGCAAAAGGGAGCCCTGGTCCCTGTCTCCTGGGGAGGCTGGCTTCGGGGATGGGGTAAGTACCAGGCACAGGGCACCGTTGCTCCTTCTGAGCAATGGGGACAGCGCTTGGCCCCAGGGAAAGAACAGCCCTGCAGGGAAAGGCACCCTGAGTCCACTGAGCCCAGCCACCCCCTCCCAGTGGGAACTCTGAGAGCATGGAGGGGCCCAAGTGTGGACACAGAGCAGTTTGTCACGTTTTCTTGGGCCTGTGGCCTGATCCCGAGGAGGGGCACCCACAGGGTGACCCGGGCCAGATCCCCACGTGGCTGAGAACTCACTGGGGAGACAAGGGCTTCCTGGAGCACTGGAGGGCCCACAGGGCTGCCCCGCAGAGGCCAGGCATGTGCTGCTCCTTGTCCAGCAGCTGCCCGACTCACAGAGCTCCCAGAGATCCAGGTGCCCCCTGGTGGGGATGTCAGGTCCCTGGGCTGGTTTGCAGGCTGGCCCAAGGGAGGGGAGATGGGGGGAGGAGGTGACTGGGTGGGAGGGGAGTAGGGGCAGCTGAGCAGTCTGGCCAGGTGGCTGGAGGCCAGCCCAGGGCCAGAGGGAGGTCCAGGGCAAAGGCAGAGTGAAGAGCAGAGAGGGAGGCCAGGCTGAAAGGGGGGAGGCAGGACCAGGACAGGGAAGGGAGGCCGGCAGGGTGAGGGCAGCAGGGGACTCCAGGGAACCTGTGGGGACAGGGGGCCCTGTGGGCTTCCAGGGGAGGAGAGGACAAGCTGGTGAGAGGTGGGAGCTTGACTGGGCGAGCTGGGGGACCCAGGGTGGGGGCCAGCAGAAGACAGGGCTGGAGGGCAGCAGGGAGGGGAAAGGGGCAAGGGAAGGGGGAGGGGAAGGGGGTGGGGCTGGGGGGCAGCAGGATAATAGTAGTGCTGCTTTTCCTTCATTGCTGCCAGGGAACAGGGGAGAGCCCAACCCAGGCTTCCGGAATCTGCCTGCCTCTGTTGCTTTAGGATTTCTGAGGTTCTTGTGACCTCAGAGGCAGAAAATTCTTGAGAGCGAGACCTGGAAGCCCTGCCTGCAGCTCAACTATGCCCATCGTAAAGATGAGGAAAGAGGCCCTGAGTGGGGGTCCTGGGAGGCAGTTCTCAGGCTGGAACCAGGTGTGCTTGTCCCAGGGCAGAGCCTCTCTACAACCTGAGCCAGCCCGTGTGAGGCCCCATCCAGGGCACCGGGGGACAGCATCCTGGCTGGTTCCCTCCAGGGACACTGTCTGAGAGCCTGGCTGGCTGGTGTTCAAGCGTGGCCCCACCACCCTGTGCACACCCTCCGTGGGGGGATCAAGAGGCTCGGCCACTCCCTGAGCTTAGGTGCCTCTAAGATGTCTGGACTCAGGAATTCTCTGCGAAGGACAGGGGACCCATGTTTGTCTCTGGGCATCCCTGGCCCGGGAAGAGGGGGGTCAAGGCACCAGAGGCGACAGCGGAGTCAGGAAGCAAGAGCTTGGAGAGCTGAGTGCCCTCGGGCTCTGTGCAGGGATGTGGTGAGCTGGGCAGGGGGTGCCCCAGGCTGCCCCCTTTTCCCCACCTTCCTCCCCCCAGGCCCAGTAGTAAGGACAACTGAGAAGAAACCTCTCCGCTTCTGTCATCCGTTGCTCACACAGTAACATCCCTATGCTACCAGGGTTCCAGGACAGACCTTGAGAAGCCTTCAGGACAGTGATGGATGTTACCGGAGACTGGACCCCGGGAAGGGGCAACCCTGATGGGGCAAGGGTGAATCAACTTCTCTCCCACTTGTGACCAAATGGTTTTTCCTAGAACTTCTGTGACCTTAACAACCAGGACTAGGGAACCCTGTTTTGGGGGATCTAGTGGACTTTCCTCGCAAGAGCAGCTGACCCTCAAGTCTCTCCTGTAGATCTTTCCTTGTCTCCTAGCAAATGCCCGAGGAATCCTGACCCCCTCCGGCCACCCCCGGGTCACGTGCTCCTCCACACCCCGTGGCTCTGAGCTGCTGTGCAACAATTCTCAAGGCCCCAGGGCCACCATCTTTCCTCTGCCAGCTCCTCGCTGACTTCCCCGCCCCTCCTGACCTCACTGACCTCATTATAAGGGCTCCTCGCAAACACCCCAAGATGCCAGCAGGTCGTGGAGAGGGAGCCCCGTGCCTGCCTCCTCTGTGCCCACAGAGGGAGCAGAGCCCCAAGGGGAGGGTATGACCAGAGCCCCAGGGAGGGTGTAGGGATCCGAAAGCGAGCTTGGTGGTCTTGTTCCCCCTGCCCAGGTAGAGACAAGGGCAGTCTGTCGAGCCTCCCAGAGATCCCAGCGGCCCAGCCTGGCATGGGAGCACCTGTCTGACTCCCGCGCACCAAAGGGGGGTTGGGAAACTAGGAGGTGCCTCATCCTATCAGCCCTGGGGGCTCTACACCAGGGGCCTTGGCGGAACCCTGAGCTCATGAGGGGGAGGAAGTCGGGCGTCCAAGCTGGAAGGCATGGGGACGGGTTAACGCAGCCTGTGGGAGCGGATGGCCACGTGGGGCCGGGGCATCTCTGTGGAAGTCACTCAGCATGGATCAAAGAAGTCCCAAGGACTGGAGGCTGGCCGGCCCCGCACTCCCTACACAGCCTCACCCCCACACTCATGCAATCCTGGGGACAGAGCAGAATCCCGAGTTAACCAAGACTGGGGTCCTCAAAACCAAAGTTAAGTCCTGGAAAAAATGAAGACGCTGGGGTCGCATCACACCTGAGTTTATGAGGGATGTGTCCTGGCCTCATGAGCCTGAAGACTCGGATCCCCGGGGGAAACCCCACAAGTTTGGAGGCAAAGGAAAGAAAGCTTGCAGAGGGGATAGGAAGGGACACGGTTCCCGGAACCACTGTGGTTAGTTCAGAGGGAAACATCCACAGCCCACAGCCGAGATGACTGTGCCACGGCACGAGAGTTCCTCCTCAGTGCGAGAGTGAGAATGCCGTGCGTGAGTCGGGGCCCCGAGAATGACTCAGCACCGCATGATGTCAGCCAAGACATCAGACTCTCTCGGGAGTGGGAAGAACATAGCCGAATGCTCTTCGGGCTTGCCCATCACGACTCCTCAGGAACAGGCCACTGCCTCAAAGAGGACACAGAAGGCCCACGGCCTATGGTCACACAGGGACTCCTTCTAGAGGCCCCGCTGGCGACAGGCACGGCCCCGGCCTTCTTCAGCGCTGAACGAAGACTGCATCCCAACCACAGGCCCTACCTGGTGCGGAAGGCTGATAGATACCCGCACAGATAAGATGCTCCCAGAGCCTCCCCCCAGGTCCTGGCCTCGCTGCTGGTGCCTGCACCGCTTCCTCCACCAGCCTCGAAGGGAAGGAGGGTGCCTGCTGCCTCAGGCCCCAGGCTCTCCTTTGTGGTCACTGATCCTAGTCAAAGGCAAGCTGAAAGAACACCAAAGAGCCCGAGGCTCAGGTGACGTGTGCAAAACGCAGTGGGGGTAGAGAGAAAGGCCCTGCACCACACGTGGCGGGGGGGATTGGGTGGGTGGGATTTGAGAGGGAGAGTGGGGGGGGAGGAGTGGGTTCGGGGAGGCAGGAGCCAGAGTCTGGAGGTTTCTAGGGGGTGGCTCGGAGAGAGGATTCCAGGTATTTGCTGTGCAAGGAGCAGGTCCTCCCAGACTAGTGACTCAGTTTCCTCAACAAACCAAGGACATGAGAAGAAAGTAGGGGAGGGGGGCGCCTGGGCGGCTCAGTCGTTAAGCATCTGCCTTCGGCTCAGGGCATGATCCTGGCGTTCTGGGGGCTCGGGTGTTCTGGGATGGAGCCCCACATCAGTCTCCTCTGCTGGAAGCCTGCTTCTTCCTCTCCCATTCCCCCTGCTTGTGTTCCCTCTTCGCTGGCTGTCTCTCTCTCTGTCAAATAAATAAATAAAATCTTAAAAAAAAAAAAAAGAAAGGGATGGATAGAGGGAGGGAGTGGGGGAGGGAAGACTGTTCGAGAATGCAATGCATTTCCCTCCAAAGGTGCCCTCATTTGAGTCCTGACCTGGTTCAAATAAACCAATCGTAAAAAGACACTTTTGAGACCATTGGGGGGAAATCGGAGTATGAACTGGGTGGTAGATGATATTAAAGACTGACTTTTGATTTTGTTTCCTATGATGATGGCACATGGTGTCTGCATTAAAAAGTGTCCTTAACAGGGGCGCCTGGGTGGCTCGGTCAGTGAAGCATCCGACTCTTGATTTTGGCTCAGGTCATGATCTCAGGGTCGTGGCTGCGCGCAGAGTGGGGGGTCTGCTTGAGACTCTCTCCCTCTCCCTCTGTCTGCCCCCTCAAATAAATAAATAAATCTTTAAAAAAAAGAAGTGTCCTTCCTTTGGGTGGCTCATTCGGGGAAGCGTCCAGCTTCGGCTAAGGTCATGATCTCGGGGTCCTGGGATCTAGTCCCTCATTGGGCTCCTTGCTCAGCGGGGAGCCTGCTTCTCCCTCTGCCTGCCACTCCCCCTGCTTGTGCTCTCTCTCTCTTTTTCTCTCTCTCTGACAAATAAATAAATAAAATCTTTAAAAAAAAAAGTGTCCTTAACAGAAGAGACGCACCCTGAAGTATCGGGCTGAGATGTCCTGAGGTCAGTGGGAGGGGGTGAAGGGATGAAATCCATGGAAAGTCTGGTGGGAGTTGACTCTGGTGGCAGCTGGGCACAGTGTCCCTGGGGAAGCAGGGTGAGGCCAGGCTGCTGACCACCCCTGGACCAGGCTGCAGCTGGGGCGGGGCAGGGGGGGTACTTTCTGTTCTGGCACCGACACAAGCAAACAGGACTGGCACCCCAGGACCTTGGGGACCTCCTGGGCCAGTCAGGGCCGTGGCAGGTGGGTGCTCTGTGTGGTTCTTTAGGACTCTACTCGAGGTCTTTGAGACGCGCTCCCAAACTAAACACGTCTGTCAGCGGTTTTAGCGAACCCCACAAAGAAAATACGAACCGACACAAGTTCCTGCTTAACTGTGGTTGACCTAACCTACACCAACTTTCCCATCGTTGATTTTGGTGTATTCAACTTTCCAGCCGCCTCATCACCTTTGGCCACCAGACAGCCCAACACCCTCTGCCCCGATCACACGCCCAATCCGGAGAGGGCCATTCGCTGTCAAATGGCCATTTTTTTTTTTAAAGATTTTATTTATTTATTTGACAGAGAGACAGCCAGCGAGAGAGGGAACTCAAGCAGGGGGAGTGGGAGAGGAAGAAGCAGGCTCACAGCGGAGGAGCCTGATGTGGGGCTCGATCCCATAACGCCAGGATCACGCCCTGAGCCGAAGGCAGACGCTTAACGACTCTGCCACCCAGGCACCCCCTCAAAAGGCCATTTTGAACTATGGCCTCGAGCAACTGCCTGGCGGCCAACAGCCGGTAGTACGTCTGCCCCCTTGGTCTGCACTGCCGCTGGTCATGGGACTATTTCACACAGGTTAGTCTGTATTGTTTCATGACTGTGAATAGAAAAGTGAAAGCATTGTCACCAGCAGTAGGAAACAACAATGCAGGGAGATGGAAGTCGTGAGGTGTGCAGAAGCAGCCAACCTTGAACCTCAGCCAGCCATACCTGGGACATGAGCCAGGCATGCTCCAGGGTGAACGGCAAGAACACAGCCCCGGAGCTCGAGCAGTCCTGGAAGACTGCATCTAAGTCGCAAGGTGTGATTAGGGATTTTCTTGTATTTTCAGCTCAGGGGAAACAGGATCCATTTCACAGGACCCTCTCCCTTTCCCCCCACACCAAGCCTGTTGCTGGATTTGATGTCTTCAGGGGTTTTTTAGTTTTTTTAGCTCGTTGTACTATTAACAATTTATTTGAAGGGTCTCATAGAGAGAGTAATTCATACTTTTTTTTCTGTTTTCCCTTTTTTGTACTCCATTTAAGAGAGAAAACCCTTTTTCTCCCCCAATTCTGAGTTTTGTCCTTTTTATCTCTTCTTTTCCACTTTTATTTCTTCTGCTCTTTCCATTCCTCTTCCTCCCTTTTCTCTCGTTTTTCTCCTTTCCCCTACCAGAGCCAAAACTCTCATAACAAAAGTGGCACAGGTAACAACACCTTCCCTTCTTCGCATGAATTGAAATTTTCTCATATCTAAATAGAGAATTAACGACATTTGAAATAGGTTTTCATTATTACTCATCCCATCAAAGAGGTAACGTGTATATTTTAAAAACACATCTTCACATGTAATCAAAGAACTGAAAATGAAAATGAGGTGTTTTTTTTTTCATGTTAAATTGGCAGAGATTTGTTAAATGGCAATTCTTAGTGCTGGCAGAAGTCTAGGGAGAAGGACCTTCTCAGGAGGTTTCTAGAAGGCAATTTGGAAACATGTATCAAGAGCCTTAAAAATAGCCTACTCTTTGACCCCGAGGAACATAAATGCTGATCAGTTCCACTTTGTGTCAGATGCAGCTTGGAATGGACTGGAAGCTAAGAAGTGAGAGTTGGAAAGAACGTTTCCCCCTTTCTTTGGGCCCTGAGAAGATTAAATTGGGGATGGAGGGGGTTACTGGACTTCAGGTAGAGACGACATGGTCAAAGTTGAGTCCTCTATGGGGCAGTAGGCATTAGGGGAAGCCTGGGGGAGAGCAGCTTGGGTGCCAGGAGCCTGAACACCTGCTGACCACCTTTGGTGTTTGAGTTGGAATGTCCTCCTGTTATCCCCAAGCCTTCAGGAACATACAATTAATAGGTACAGCCTGGCTTTAGCTGTGAAATCTAGAAGTCAGCTGGATTCTCATGCCCCTGGAGCTCTAGATAAGATGGGTTCTACTGCACCTCAAGGGTCTGGGGAAGGGGCAAAGCCCTCCCTGGGATGTCCTGTTCCATGGACTGGAGATGGCCAAAGCCCTTCCAGCTTTTCTGCAAGTTCCCAGGGCAAGCATGGCTGACACCTCCATGACCCCCCTCTGGCCACCATGTCTGTTAGCCTCTTCCCAGAGATCCCCCAAGACTCCCCGCCCACAGGCAGTCATCAGTGTCCTGGATATTTCTGAAGTTTGGGGGCTACATGGAGATGGGGAGGTTTCATGTCATGGAAACACAAATTTTGGCTTCTCAGTCAAGCATTTCCCGAGCTAAAATGGCCATGGGCACTCGGTCCCTAAGGGACATCCTCAGGCCTGCTTCCACACAGGCCACAGCCTCTTTTTGGCAGGCTCCTATCACCCCACTGCTTTCCTGACCCTTCTCTGTCTCTTGAGCTCCCGAGTTGTGGCCCAGGTTCATGCTGACACTTCCATACTCAAGCCCCACCTTCTGTCCTAACAGTCGTCAAGACATGTTCCTGGCTAAGAGGACTCTTGGTGCCAGTTGTGACAGTGATGTTTTCATCCTGTTTTAACTGAGCCTTGGGGAATTTGGGTGATGCCTGGGCCTACCCTTGGGTTGCAGCGGCTCAGGGAGAATGGACACCTCAGGGAAGCTTGTTCTGAGATGGCCAGACGTGAGGAAGAAGAGACACCAGTAGCAGCCAGGAAGGTTCTGTGGATCATGGAGCATTCCTCAGGGCTTCTGAGGTGGGCAGGATAACATCCTCCCCACAAAGATATCCCCATACTAATTCCCAGAACCTGTGAATGTGTTGAGTCACATGGCAAGGGGAATCAAGGTTACAGATGAAATTAAGATTACTAATCAGCTACCCTAAAAATGGGGGATTGGTCTGTATTATCCAGGTGAGCCCAATAATCACAAGAGTCCTTAAAAGCAGAAGAGGGAGACAGAAGAGAAAGTCAGAGGTGTACAATGTGAGAAGGACCCAACCCTTCCCTTTGAAGGGAGGCTGGCTTTGAAGATGGAGGGAGGGGCCATGAGCCAAGGACCTCAGGCAGATCAGCCTTTGGAAGCTAGAACAGGCGAGGAGATAGGTTCTCCCCCTGGAACCTCCAGAAGGAATGCAGCCCCGCCAAAGCTTGGTTTCCACCCAGTAAGACCTGTGTTGAACTTCTAACTACAGAGCTGTAAGATAACAAATTGGTAGTGTTTTAAGTCACTGAATATGAGGTTGTTTGTCACAGCAGCCATAGAAAACTGACACAGCTTCGCAGACACATCAGAGAAGAGAACTAGTAAAGGTCTGTTTATCTTGGGTCTCTGGGACTGTAATGAGGGCATCGAAGGCAGGATCACCCAGGAAGCTATAGAGGTGAGATACATCCAGGCTACGTATGCCCAGTGTAGACACCGTCAAAGACCACAAGCATGAATAAGGTCGAATCCACACACGAGTAGAAGAGAGGGCTGACGGTCTACCTGGTCTCCTGGAGCCACCCGCCCTTGGAGGATTCCCAAGGCGGGTCCTCATTCTTGGAGTCTCAGAGATCTGATGGGTGGGCCTCATGGAGCTCACGTTAGCCAAGCTCATTCTGAGAACGACAGCTCCCAAAGCTGCAGGCCTGAGGGCTTCTGATGAGCAGGCCTTGTCTCATTTGAGCCAAGATCCCCAGGAAGCGAAATCATAACCAGAAGCCTTCTGAGCAAGTCCTGTGACTTGAATGTTTCACAGCCATTGCTACACAGCCGGACAATTGAGTCCACAGTAGCTGCCCCTAGCATCAGGTCCGCTCCGTGCACACTTGGGCCTGGTCCCCCGCAGCCACTTCCCCCACAGAGTGTAGAGGGAGCTACCAATGTCCCCTCCATGACAGCCCCTTTCCAGTGCTCTCACAATGACAACCAAGCCCTTGTTCTGGCCCGGGAACCATTCTGGCTCCTGAAGGGGTCTTGGCTTAGCGCCCTTATGGGCCATTATCTGTGGATTTTAAACCTTAGCTTTCAGGCAACAGTCCTTCCTTCTTTCCACATCATTGGCAGAAGCCTAGTAGTTTCTGTGCCCTGTCAACATTTCCCAATTTATTTGTTCTTAAGACCAAAAAAAAAAAAAATCCTCAAAGACTGGTGTGAAAGTGAACAGCCTGGGCACCCACACAGCTCTGGGTGCCCCCGGAGGCCACCTCTGTCCCCGTGCCAGCAGGCTGCGAATGCCAGCCTCACCTCTGTCCTGTGGAGACCCCACAGTGTGGGCCACCTAGCACCTCTCACCCAGGCTGCTCCTGCTTTGTCAGTTTGGAAGCCTCTTTCGCTTGAAGACTAGTGCCTCCCTCTCCATTTTCCTCTCGAAATCTGTAAACCTCAGACCCTCTGTAGTTTCTGGGCTCTTTGTCATATTCGGCATCCTTTCCAACATCCCAACGGAAAGCCAACCATGAGATCTCCTCTGGCCCCTCGCCTTTCACCACTATGTGGCTGTATGACCTTCAAGGTAAGGTCATATTCTAAGCCTCCTTCTTTTATTCCACAACTATTTATTTAGCACTAATTAAGTGCCAGGTAGTGACTTAGAAAAGTTGCTGGAGATACAGCAGTAAACAAACCAAACCAAACCAACCAACCAACAAAAATCCCAGCCCTCCAGGAGCTTACAACCCAGTGAGAGAAGATAGGCTATAACTAACTAACATCATACGAGGTCAGGCCAGTGACAGGTGCCAGGGAGACAATTAAAGCAGAGAAGGGTGATGGGGGTTGAAATTTGAAACATGATAGCCAGGAAAGTCTTACTGAGAAGGTGAGCAAAGACCTGAGGAAGCCGGCTTCAGTTCCTTGTTCGTAGCGTGAGCACAATAACAATGGCATTTACCTCATCAGTTGCCATGAGATTCAATTAAGTTAATACACACAGGGTTACCACCCGGCCGGTTGTAAGTGCCTCCCAGATGTTAGATCTTTTTATAATCATTACTTATTATTATTTTATTTAAAAATGCTTTTTTGAAGACATGAATGTGTTTCCAGTATTCAGTTTAGTTTGTGTTGGGAATTCAAAGATGGCCACATAACATGCACACCAAAATCACAACACAGACAGCACTCATCAGCTCCTGCCCTCTGCCTCCCTGAGCCAGGAATCCTCCAGAACCGTTCCTCATCAAACAATTGGAATCAGCACGCGAAAAGAAACCAATGCGTCATCCCTTGATGCAGTTGGGGACAGAGTCATCTTTTGAACTCCCCCCACTCTCCTTTCCCGTTTACTGTGTGACAGTAATTTCCTCTGTCATGAAGAGCTGGCATTCCATCTCTTTCATCCTTCCTATGAAATGATCATCTCCGTCTGCTTTGAGTGGCAAAGAAAAGAATAATTCATAGTCCGCTATTGACATTATGTAAGACAATACAAACCAACCTAGATGCTGTTAGTTGTCTAATTGTTCTGTGTTATTTTGTTAGGGGTCACCGAGTAAAAAGATCTTAACTTCCTACTTTTTATGTTTCCCTGATAGGACCACAGGTCTGACTCATTGTTACGGGCATGTGTGACAGGGGGATCGGATGTTCTTGGAAAGGAAAGCGGCTTTCACACAGACTTGTTCTTCCCGCATAATTGTGAAATTTCTACAATATAAACATAGGCTTTTCTTCATTGCACTCTTTCTTGAGCCTGTTCGAGGCAGTCCTAGTGCCCAAATATAGTAGCGCATTAGTCGTATCATGACTCAGGGGCCTAGTAAACATTAGCTCAATGGAAATCCTGAAACTGTAAAGCAAAACCAAATATAATTCAAGTGTACAGAATGATTATACTTACCTTTTATGGACCAGATGTCCATAAAGAAGACACACAGGAAAATGCGGCCAGAAAAGATTGCACCTGTGTCTTCAAGCCGGACACTCTCTAATTTTCCTAAGGGAGTCCCAATGCCTGCCAGTGGGAAGTGTTGTCCTAGAATTCATCTGGAAGCTGGGTTTTATTACGAACTTTTAATTTTTTTAAATATCTAACTTGCAAAAAAGTTGAAAGACAAATACCCATTTACCCTTTACCAATTTTTTCTAGCTATGCATATCTATACACAGCCACACCTTTTTTAGCTGAGTGCTTTGAAAGTAAGTTACAGACATAAGATCACTTTCACCCCTAAGTACTTAGCCTGCTTCTACAAAAAGAAGGACAATTCTCTTACATAACCAAAATACCATCATCACACACACAAGAAATGCAGCAGGGACACAATCATATTATGTAATAGACAGTCCTTATTCAAATTTCCCCGATTATCTCCTAATTTTCCTTTATATCCTTTTGGAAAAAATTATTCCCTTGAATCCGATTAGGTTTACACAGTGTTTAATGTATTTTCATGTAGAGCTGTCCTCCCACCATTTTTGGTCTTTCATGACATTGACATTCTCTGAGTCTTATGGACTTTTCCCCAATCTCTGTTTGCATAATTGCTTCCTCGTGATGTAATTCAGATTAACTATTTTGAGCAAAATGCTACTGGAGGTGATGCTATGTCCTTCCCTAACAAATCACACCAGGAGCCACAGAATGTTAGTCTGCCCCACTATTTATGAATCTGATTTTGATCATTTAGTTAAGGTGAGGTCTGGCAGATGTCTCCCCTGTCCTTAATACATAATCTGCAAAAGGATTCTTGCATACGGTGTGAACATCTCACACCCAACAGCGCTTCACCCAATGGCTTTAGCATCTGATGATACTGACTGAATCCGTTATTATGGGAGTCTGCAGAAAGGCGATTGTCCAATTCTATTATTCCTTCTTTATTTATTAGCTGGCATTCCTCTGTGAAGACAAGGTGCAACCTGGGTCTCTGTCATAAATCCCATTTAAAACAGCAGGAAATCCTCTGCTGGAAGGCCGATTAATTACAGTGCGCTACGTGGTCTCCAATTCCTTCTCCTCTTGCTTCTTTCCCTCCAACTGCTCCACGCTTATTGAGTGCTTTGTGCCCAGCACTGTATAAAGTGCTTTAGATATGCCACATCCTTTAATTAATTCCCAACCACCCTGGGGGCTAGGTGGGAGCGACTCATCTTGCCGATGAGGACGCTGAAACAGAGAGAAGTCACTCGCCCAAGGTCATCTAGTAAGTGACCTGAGGTTTGGAACCCAGACACATTAGACCAAAAAGGCTATCTGCTTGCCCAGCCACTTTCCTAAACCACTGTTATATCTATCCCTTTTTGTATACATATACAACAATTCAGCCAGTAGCAGTCCTTGATTTTTGTGGATTCCTAGACAACTCTTTATCTTCCCCTTGAGTATTAGCCGTGCACAGCAAAAAAGCCAGAGAAATAACAAGTGTGACCATGGGATCATGGATCATTTTCCTTTTCCTCTTCATATGTATCTGTACTCCCCAAGTTTTCTACAGTGAACATGCATTGATGGTCTGGTCAAATTTTTAGTTGTCAGATTCAGAAAGGCTCTTCCTAGGAGCCGTCTGTCCCCGCTGGAGCCAGGCTCATGGATTGGACACGTGGACGCATGCCTGGGCTTATGTGCTAGTAAGTGGCCTTTTAGTGACATAAGTGATTCATGCTACACCAAACCAATGGGGGGAAAGAATCCAGTTCCACGGAGGGTCCATTTTCCCAGAGTCCTAATCACAGCGTGGCTTTGTGCAAGATTGCAGGCAACCATCAAAGACAGAGAAAGACTAGGCCTTGGACCTCAAACTGTTTACAAAGTAACAGCAAGACAAGGAAGCACACAAGAAACCCCTGGAGAAGGACAAGGTAAGGCATGCTTGGCAGCAGAATAGGAACAGTGGCCATCGTCCCTGAAGGTCAGATACGGGAGAAGTTACTGAGGCTTCAACACATTTCTAGAGGGAAATCAAAATCACAGACCAGAAAGTCATTACTCTGAGTTTGTAAGATTCTGGGCCCTTATAACTTTCTCATGTTTCTTATTTTTGTTACTCCAAGTCTGTTTCCCTATAGTCTTCAGCAGAGGGGGGGAAATGCCTTTAAGAAGGAAGAAAAAAAGAATTAATAGGAAGATAGAATCGCGATACCAAACAGTAGAATTTGAACAACAAGAAGCCGCCACGAGGCAACTCTTCACACGTCAAGAGCTTGGAAGTCAGTTGCTTCCATCCTCACAAGAAAAAACCTGAACAAACTGAAAATCAGCAGCTTTTCTTAGATCCATTGGAGGATTGAGGGCATAGGGCAAACCACCAGCCTGAAATCTGGAGAGAGCGGGGGATACAGAGAAACGTGACTTACCGGGAGCAGAAGCCGTCATCGGAGCCCACAATCTGTAGGAAACACTCAAGAACAGTCTGATGAACTGCCGGAGGCTGAGTGTGGACTAGCCTGACAGCTGAAACGATTGGAGTCCCACACTTCCCTGGGCTCGACTCCCAGAAGCCCCACCAGGCTCTCACTGTGAAGGTTCGGGAAAAAATCTCCATGCGTCAACCAAGGGGAGGGAAAAGTTACCGGTTTCCAGCACACTCAGGGAGAATGTAACCATTTTGAAAGGCCAGAGCGTTTTGTTCTCTTTTTAAAAAGGCGTGAATCCAGAGAAACTGCCTTATCTGCCCTGGGGGAAGGGCAAGGAGACCACACCAACTCCTCCAGCCTTCCAGTCTCTGCTTTTAGACCCTGAATGTTCTTGCAGGCTGTCCACCCCTTCCTGCAGAGCCCTTGACACATTCATCATAGTCCTTTTCAAAGAACTGACAATTCCAAAATCCTTGTCATAGCTAAGTCTGGTTCGGAAGCTTGCTTTGTCTCTTTGGACTTTTTTGTTGCCTTTCAGCCTGGCTTGTCATGCTTTGTTGAAGGTCGGATGTAGTGTGTGTGGTAATAGGACCTGAGCTAATCAGGCTTTTAGTGTGCAGTCTTACGTTAATCTGATGAGGATCTAGGCTGTGTTTAAAGTTTCCTGTAGTTGTTGGTGCCAGGGACTTCAGTTTCATCTAGTTCTCTGATATTTGGTTTCTTTTTTTTTTTTTCCTCTTCTGTTGTTTTGGGTTTCCCTAAGAACTTCATCTTAAATAGTCTGTGTCTTGCGGCTCTCTCAGTCATAATCCACTTTTATTATACTGGAGTCTGTTGACGTGGTGGTACGTGTAGTGGATTGAATAACATCCCCCCAAAATTCATGTTCACTTGGAACCTTAGAATATGACCTTATTTGGAAATAGGATCTTGGGTGCCTGAGCAGCTCAGTCATTAAGCATCTGCCTTTGCCTCAGGTCGTAATCCTGGGGTCCTGGGGTCCTGGGATCGAGCCCCTTCTGCTCAGCAGGGAGCCTTCCTCTCCCTCTTGCACACCCCTGCTTGTGCTCCCTCTCTCACTGTCTCTCTCTCTCTGTCAAATAAATAAAAATAAAATCTTAAAAAAAGAAAAAGGGAATAGGATCTTTTGAGGATGTGATTAGTTACATTAACATTAGGTCATACTGGATTCGGGTGGACCCTAAATCCAATGATTGATGTCCTCCTAAGAAGAGAGCACACAGGGATCCACGCAGACACGCAGAAAGAAAAGCAGTAGAGATGTTGTTGAACTGGACGGCACCATCTATCAACTGGATCCAATGGCATTTACAGAATATTTCACCCAACAACATAATACACATTCTCCTCAAGCTCAACATGGAACAGTCACCAAGACAGACCACATTTTGGGCCGTAAAACAGATGTAAACAAGTATAAAAGAATAGAAATCATATAAATTATGTTCTCAGACCACAGTGCAATTAAACTAGAAGTCAGTAACAGAAAGATAGCTGCAAAATCCCCAAATATTTGGAGATTAAGCAACACATTTTTAAATGACATATGAATCAAAGAAGTCTCAAAAAATTTTTTTGAAAATATCGTAAATGAAAATGAAACTAAAACTTATCAAAATTTGTGGGATGCAGCAAAAGCAGTGCTTAGAGGAAAATTTATAGTATTGAATGCACATATTAGAAAAGAAGAAAGATCTAAAATTAATAACCTCAGCTTCTACCTAGAGAAACTAGAGAAAGAAGAGTAATAGAGAACCAAAATAAGCAGAACAAAACAATGGCAAAAATTGGAGTAAAAGTCAATAATATTGAAAACAAGTAATCAACAAACCAAAAACTGGTTCTTTGGGGGAAAAAAAAGACAATGAAATTGACAAACCTCTAGCCAACCTAGCTAAAGAGAGAAGACACAAATTACTAATATCAGAAAAGAAAGAGGGGCGGGGCGCCTGGGTGGCACAGCGGTTAAGCGTCTGCCTTCGGCTCAGGGTGTGATCCCGGCATTATGGGATCGAGTCCCACATCAGGCTCCTCTGCTATGAGCCTGCTTCTTCCTCTCCCACTCCCCCTGCTTGTGTTCCCTCTCTCGCTGGCTGTCTCTATCTCTGTCAAGTAAATAAATAAAATCTTTAAAAAGAAAAGAAAGAGGGGTAGTCACTACTGATCCCATGAACATGGAAAAGATAATATAAGACTATTACAAACAAGTCTACACCCGCAAATTTGATAATTTAGATGAGATGAACCAATTCCTAAAACACACAATCTACAGGCACCTGGGTGGCTCAGTCAGTTAAGCATCTGACTCTTGATTTCAGCTCAGGTCATGATCTCGGGGTCCTGAGATCAAGCCCCCATTGGACCCTGCACTCAGCGTAGAATCTGCTTGAGATTCTCTCTCTCCCTCTGCCCCTCCCCGGCTTGTGCTCTCTCTAAATATAAATAAACAAACAAACAAATAAATAAATAAAATCTTTTTTTTTTAAAGCACAATCTACCAAAACTCACATAAGGAGAAATAGATCATCTGAATAAATCTATCCAAAGAAATTGAATCAAAAGCCCTTCAAAACAAGAAAGTAACAGGCCCAGATGGTTTCACTGGTGAATTCTACCAAACATTTAAGGAAGAAAAATGATCTGACAGAGAAAAATGCTGCAAGAATTAATGGTGACTGGGAAAGGCATTTATTTTATAAACCAAAACAGTTATGAAGAGCTTTCGAATGCATACACCAGGAGTAGATTGATACTTGAGAGAACATGTTAGCTAGAGAACTTTTAAAAAAACAACTTATCCTTTATAATGCAACACATAATGCAGATATAAATGAGAATATTAAGCAGAATAACAGAGATCAAATTTTATCACAATTCTAATCTTTATAAAATTGTTTGGTGTACTTATATTTGTAACATTAAACTAAATAGCCATTAAGATGGACTATCCAGTTTTTAGTTATACGATTCAATTATACATTTACACTATGAATCATTCAAGTCAAAGCCTAGTTTGGGGATTCTTTATATCTCAAAATTTTGCAAGGTTGAAAAGTTCCAAACTCATGTAAAACAAAATCCATGACATATTTGATAAGGGACTGATATTCAGAATATACACAGACCTCCGAAAACTCGAAAACAAAAAAACAAGCAACCTGATTCAGAAACGGTCAAACAACTTGCATAGACATTTCTTCAAAAAAGATATACAAATGGCACATGGAAAGATACTCCACATCACTAACCATTAAGGAAATGCAATCAAAACCACAGTGACTCCAGGGGCACCTGGCTGGCTCAGAAGGCAGAGCATACAACTCTTGATCGCAGGGTTGTGAGTTCGAGCCCCACGTCCCACACAGATTACTTAAAAATAAAATCTTAAACGTACACACACACACACACACACACACACTGAGTCCAAAGAGGACATCCAGAGGGCTAATAGACATGACAAGATGCTCAGCATCACTCATTATCAGGGAAATGCAAATCAAAACTACCGTGACATATCACCTCACACCTGTCAGAATGGCTAAAACCAAAAACACAAGAAACAAGTGTTGGTGAGGATGTGGAGAGAAAGGAGCCCTCTTGCACTATTGGTGGGAATGCAAACTGGTGCAGCCACTGCAGAAAACAGTGTAGGGGTTCCTCCAAAAATTAAAGGATATACGCACCCCTATGTTTATTGCAACATTACTTATGATAGCAAATTATGGAAGCAGCCCATGTGTCCATTGGTAGATGAATGGATAAAGAAGATGTGGTGTCTATGTACGATGGATAGTACTCAGCCACCAAAAAAGAATGAAATCCTGCCATTTGCAACAACATGGATGGAGCTGGAGTGTACTAGGCTAAGTGAAATCAGTCAGTCAGAGAAAAACAAATGCCATACGATTTCACTCATAGGTGGAATTTAAGAAACAAAACAAATGAGCAAAGAAAAAAAAAAGAGTGAGAGAGACAAATCAAGAAACAGACTCTTAAATATAGAGACCAAACAGATGGTTACAAGAGGGGAGGTAGGTGGAGGGATGGGGGAACTAGGTGAAGGGGATTAAGAGGATGCTTACCATGATGAACAGAGTAATGTATAGAATTGTTGAACAATTTATTTTACACCTGAAACTAATTAACACTGCATGTTAACTATACTAGAATTAAAATTAAAAACCTTTCAAAAAGAGGGAAAAAACCACAGTGAGAAGCCATTAGAATAGCTATTAGAGATTAATTAACTAACAGGAAATAACAAGTGTGGATGAGGATGTAAAGAAATTGGAACTCTGTGCATTACTAGCAGGAATGTAAAATGGTGTCACCACTATTGGAAACAGTATGGCAGTTTCTCAAAGAGTTAAAAATAGAATTTCCATATCATCCAACAATTATATTTCTGGAATTGAAAAGAACTGAAAACAGAGATATAATAAATACTTGTATGCCCATGTTTATAGCAGCATTATGAACAATAGCCCAAAGGTAGAAGCAACCTGTCCATCTATAAATGAATGGATAAACAAAGTGAGTGTGTATATATATGTGTGTGTGTGCGTGTGTGTGTATATAGTATATATAGTATGTATGTATATATAGTACATATGTATATATATGTATACATATATGCATTGCATATACAATGAAATATTATCCAGCCTTAAAAAAGGAAGTACATTCTGACATATACTACAACGTGGGTGAATCTTGAAAACATTATGCTAAGTGGAATAAGGCAGTCACCAAAAGACAAACACTGTATGATTACAGTTATATGAGGTACCTAGAGTGGCCAGATTCACAGAAACAGGATGTAGAATGGTGGTTGCCAGGACCTGGGCTGGAGGAAGGAATGGAAGTTAATGTTTAATGAGCACGGAGTTTCAGTTTTGCAAGGTAAAAAAGAGTTCTGGACATGGACGGTAGTGATGGTTCACGACAATGAAAATGAGTTTAATGCCATTGCACTATACCCTTGAAAATGGTTAAGATGGTAAATTTTATGTTATGTATATTCTATCACAATTTTTAAAATAAATCATAATAATAATTCATGATAGAGTACCCATATTAATTATTGTCCAAACTGGGACACTTTGGGCTGTAGAAGGAGATGCTTTCTCACAACTAGACCTGGACCACAGGAGTAACCTGACTGTTCTGGGATGCCTAGGTACCCCCCACATATCCTGTTCCAACCTCAGTTGAAAAATACCTACCTATCTCAGCTGAAAGTGAGCGTCTCTTTAGTCTGGCTAATGTTCAGTAGAGTAACAGGGGCTCTGACAATTAGCAATGCCGAGAAATAATTATCCCTGCTTCATAACCTCAAACATTTAAAATTTGGCCATGAAACTTTAGTTTATTTATTTTTAAAGATTTATTTATTTATTTATTTATTTATTTATTTATTTTGAGAGAGAGCGAGAGCGAGAGTGCACGCATGTGAGCCGAGGGAGGGGCCGAGGGAGAGGGAGAGAAGCCGACTCCCTCCCAGACTGAGCGCTGAGCACAGAGCCCGACTTGGGGCTCCATTGGATCCCCAGGCCCTGAGATCACGACTTGAGCCAAAATCAAGAGGTGGACGCTTAACCCCCTGAGCCATCCAGGCACCCCTGGCTATGAAAATTTTAAAATAAAATTGCCATGATAATTTTTACATATATTTCAGATCTGTGGTGTTTTTTTTTTTTAAAGATTTTATTTATTTACTTAACAGAGATAGAGACAGCTAGCGAGAGAGGGAACACAAGCAGGGGGAGTGGTAGAGGAAGAAGCAGGCTCCCAGGGGAGGAGCTTGATGTGGGGCTCAATCCCAGAACACCAGGATCATGCCCTGAGCCAAAGGCAGATGCTTAATGACTAAGCCACCCAGGCACCCCCAGATTTGTGGTTTTATCCTAGAAGTCCTTCCTACTTTGGGACTTTCACCTTTGGTCAGTATGGGTATGCAGGACCCACATTTCCTTCTTGCCTCTCTCCCGTCCTTCCTGCCCTCAATTCCATCTCAATCCCAGCCATCCTTCAAGGTGGATCCCCAAACAAGCCCCCCTCATCTGTCCACCCTTGCCTGGTCCATGAGGTGAGATCCCTCCACTTCACACCTCACTGGTACTCTACGTGGCATGAGGATCACATGAGATAAGACCTTGATTATTGAATGAATGTTATGAACATCTGCTCGGCCGCCAACCCTGAAAAATAGCCATAATTAAAATCATTAACAACCATAAGGAGAACTACCTGGAATCTCTCCTCTTCAAACTCCTTGGGTTTCCAGGAGTTTGTGGGGAGCTTGAGGCTGAGGCTTGGCGAAAGAATCCAGTTTGATTCTTGGCCGCGGGGGTGGGGGGCAACATCCCTCTGACTATTTTTCATATACAGGAAGTGGTAATTCTCACCCTCCCTGGTCTTGGGCTCTGACTCATTGCGTCTCCCAGCCCCTGGGGGCCTGGCCTCCTTGCCCCTGAGACCCTAAGCAACACAGTAAGGTGTCTGGCTGAAAAACTCCCCCAGTGGGGAGCCGACTGGTCCTGAGAAGTGCTACTCCCCCATTCATGTGGTTTTGTTACGAGGCCTGGATACCTCAGGCCAGGCCAGGTTACCTTGATCACACCAATGGCTGTAGATTCAAAAACAGTCCTAAAGGTCACCTGTCTCATGAAATACTTCACACCTCTCCCCCACAAGTTAATATCGCCTCTGTGTTCCTGTACTCCCATAGTACATTGTGCGACTATATGCAGTGAAGATTCGATTTGAGGTTTCTTGCAAACGTTCAGCTCACATCATGCTTCATGTATACCAGGATTCCTCTCTTATAGCCGTGGATCCCCACGATCACCAACTTAAAAGACAACAAATATGCGTCTTACAGGGAAATGGAAGCCTTACGTAGCCTCATGAAACCAAAGGGCAACATGATGACAGCATATAACGTACATCTCGAGCTTGGCCCACTTCACACCCAGTACGATGGCTATCACCAAAAACACGGAAAATAAAAGGTGTTGGCAAGGATATGGAGAAGCTGGAACCCTTTATACATCGCTGGTGAGACTAGAAAACGGGGCAGCTGCCGTGGAAAACAGTCTGGCGGCTCCTTGAAGGGTTAAGCATAGAGTTACCATATGGTCCAGCCTCTCCACTCCTAGCGATACGCCCAAAAGAATAAAAAACAGGTGTTCAGATTGGTGTAAGATCTATGTAAGAATGTTCATAGCAACACCGCCCGTAGTGGCCAAAATGTGGAAGCATCTGGATAAACGTGGTACATCCAGTCATATGGAAGCAATGAAGTCCCGATATATTTGCAACACGACAAACCTTGCAAACATTAAGGCAAGTGAAAGAAGCCAGACATCAAGGGCACATACGTATGATTCCATTTATAGGAAATGTCAAGAATGGGCAAATCCATAAAGACAGAAAGCAGCTTACTGATTGCCAGGGGCTGGGAGGAAAGGGAAAATGGGGAGTGACTGCTTCATGGGTATGAAGTTTCCTTTTGGGGTGATGAAAATGTGGTTATACAGCATTGTGAATGTGTTGAAAGCCATTAAGTATATACTGTAAAATGGCTAGTGTTGAGTTTTATGTGATGTGAATTTTATCTCAATTTTTTTAAGTGTGTATTTCAACTGAGGCGGTGTTGGTCACAGAAAGTTCCTCTCTCCTTGCAATATTTAATCTTAATCCCCCGGGGTCAGCGCCCCATCTCCAGAGCCACCCACATCCCAAGACAGACCAGAGGACTGGAGGCCAGGGAGGGAGAGGTCAGCCTGCTGCGTGATCTTCACCCTAATTTGGCTTCCATCCTACTGTTTTCCCATCACTCTCAGAGTCTGGGGGTCATGCAAACCCCAGGAAGACCCGGGTATTTCCAATGCCCTGGCATCTAAGGTATCATGGGGGCCTCCCTAATTCTCAGCACCAGTTAACAAAAGCCAACACTGAACGGATTCCATGTGAAGTTAGAACGTCCTCAAACAGGAGGAAATGAAAGTGAGCACTGGAGGTCTATTTAAATGGGTAACAAAGTTCAGGGTAATATGCCAAAAAGGAAATATACTCTACCGTCTTTGTATAAGAAAAAAGAGAAAATGAGAATACATGTGTGTCATTTTCATGAAAAGAAACAGGAAGTATAACAGAAACAAATGAAAAGAGTTAACCATGTCGGTGGGAGGGAACAATGTGGAACGAATAGGGGTGGTGGTGAGACTTCCCTTATATACCTTTTTATATCATTTTAACTTGGAACCATATAAATGTTTTATGTGTGAAAAAATAAAATTAAATGTTGCAAGGATGAGATAAGGCAAAGTTACCATAGAGTGCAAACAGGAACAAAACAAATTGATTCTTTATCAGACTGATAAGCACACAGAGCAGGGAATGAGTTCGAGTACTCAGACTGTACATCCCTAATGGGATCTGTTCTAAGAACAAAATCAACTGGAAAAAAAAACAACTTACATTTTACTTGGTAGATGTACTATTAGTAATACCATTGGTCTTGTAATTCTGAAACTCTTTTATGCATAATATAGTATTAAGGAAATACATATTTTACTGTAAGAGAAAAAAACACTAGTAATAAGTAAAAGAAGTTAAAGGAAAACCCTACGATGTTAAATCTGAGGTGGAAATATCAGTTTGAACTCATGATTGTTTGAAATATGAGTTTCCAGGGGCGCCTGGGTGGCTCAGTTCTTTAAGCATCTGCTTTCAGCTCAGGTCATGATCCCAGGGTCCTGGGATCAAGCCCCGCTTTGGGCTCCCTGCTCCACAGGGAGCCTGCTGCTCCCTCTGCCCCTCCCCCTACACTCATTTTCTCCCTCTCTCTCTCTCTCAAATAAATAAATAAAAAATCTTGAAAAACGAGTTTCCAGTTCCTGTTCACTGACAGACCTAGAAGCAGGAACTCTCCTGTACAAATGAACACACACATCACACATTCTTTTTTTTTTTTTTAAGATTTTATTTATTTATTTGACAGAGAAAGAACAAGAGGGGAGAGCAGCAGGCAGAGGGAGAGGGAGAAGCAGGCCCCCCGCTGAGCAGACAGCCCCACGCAGGGCTCCATCCCAGGACCCTGGGATCATGACCTGAGCCAAAGGCAGACGCTTAACCGACTGAGCCAGCCAGGTGCCCCTGTGTTCTTGTTTTCAAGCTGTCATTCACCACGAAGGGAGCCAGGACTCCTTGCAGAAATGGTTAATTCTAGGTCTGGGGCTAAAAATGTACAGCGTGAGCCCAGAATATCTTGTGGTGCCAAAGATAAATTGTGATCCCGCGCAAGGGCTGCAGGAGCTGAAGGACTCACGCTGCTCCGTGCGGGGCTACGTGAACACCAAAATGGATAATGATGGTGTCAGGTTATCGCACATTTTTTTTTAAATCCATGAATCCACAGTGATTTTTAGGGAAAGAGCTGGGGGACATTCCAGCTCGTCAAGGTGGAGGAAGAAAAGAATGAACCACCACCACTTTCACCCCCCCTTGTGGTATTTGATTCGGGCAAGCCTGGCTGCCGATGGCTCAGCCATTTAGGGGAACGGGCCATTCAGTCGAGGCCAGGCCCACGTGAGAATCCCACGAGCTACTTCGTAATCGCAAAGGAGAAAATGGAGACCATCACTCAGCATCACCAAGAGGGCACAACCTGACATTATCTTCTCTCTGATGTGATTCAAGTAGCAGTACGCACTATCACCTAGGTCGTACTCTTGCCCAACGTAGTAAACCTGAATGTAGCCATGAGTAAATAACCAGATTAATTCGGCATGGGGGACATCCCACACGCCAACTGGCCAGGACTCTTCAAAAGAGCCAAGGTCACCAGAAAAACCAATAGGCACAGCAACGACACAAAGGTGACAGACTATCTGACATCCTGGGAGATTAAAGAGACATAACCAAATATCATACGGGAAACTCGACTGGATTCTGGATAGCAGAAAAAAAATCCAACTTTAAATGACATTTGGGGGACAATGGTAGAGATTTGAATACTGATGGTACACTGGATGCTATTATGGTTGTGAAAATGGTATTGTGGTTTTGTGGCACAACATCCTTAGTCGGAGATGCTGAGATATTTAGAAGTGAAGCATCAAGATGTCAGCAACTTGCTTGCAAATGGTTCAGCAAAATAAAAGCATGTAAAACACACAGAGAAAGGGGACGAGAAAGAGAAAGCAAATATGACAAAATGCTAACAGTTGGAGAATCTAGAGGAAGGTGTGTGTGGGGGGGGGGAATTTAATGTAGTCTTTTTTCAATTTTTCTGTAGGTTTGACAATTTCAAAATAAAATGTCGGCGTGGGGCCAACTGCAGTGTGGACGGAGCGGATTGTAATAGAGCTTGCTGCCGGACCCGAGGCAGGCTGCCACCCACACAGGGAGCTCAGAACAGCTCCCTTAATTGCACTGGACTCACCCTCCTTTGAAGTCTTCCTGAAGGCAGCCGGAAGGGTGTATAGTTCACGTTCCCTGACCCCCTTGCCCCATTCAGCACCCACCATTCACAGACGATCTGAACCCAACACCCTTTGGAAAAGTTTAATGAATGGAAAACACAGCTGGCAAGCACCAGACGAGTGGAGAGGAACAGTCTCCCAACGCCCAAAGCACTGGGATGGGCGTTCCGCTCCCGCGCCAGGTTCCGGGACCTGGGAGGCTTCTGGCTGGGTCCAGCCCTGTGTTCAGGTGGGGGGGGGTTCTCCTTTCTTGTCATCTAGGACACCTGGGGCTATTCCCAAGAGGACCTCAAACTCTGCTGGGGAAGCCTTTCTATTTCTTTCCAGCACCCTGGTTCAACATAGCATTTGCTCATTCATTTACTCATTTATTCAATTATTTGACAAGTATTTCTTGAGCACCAGGCCCTGTTTGGGAGCACTGGGGACACCCCCAGAGAACAAGCAGCTGTGGTTTCTCTTCTCTAGGCAAACTGCAACCATGACAAGGGCCATGGAGGGAGGAACAAGGAGCCAACAGAGCTGGTAAGGGGAAAGCTGCTGAGGTGACATTTTAGTGACAGTAAGAAAAACACTCTGGGGCTCTGGGGCTGGGATGGGTTTGGGGGACAAAAAGGAGGAAGGGGTCAGGGGACGCTCCCAGGGTTCTGACTTGTATAACTGGCTAGATGGTTGTAGCCTCAAAGGGACATCCTGGAAAAGGCCAGCAGTGAAGGGGGGTGACCAACATCCACACAGCCCACTGCACGACAGTCAGGCACATAGAGGGGAGGCATGGCCGAGCTGTGGACCTGTGAGTCATCACGGAGGCTGTGTGGCCGGAGCCTGCCCTGCTCCTCCGGAAACCTCCCCCACCACTGCCAGACGGACACACGTGAAAATCTTCAGTCCTGTGCAGTCTTCTTTGAGTTCGCTCATCTTTGTTCTCAGAAGCAGACTCTGGGCAGCATCTCCTATCCTGACGGCCAGGCTCCTCTGGCTTGCTGGCTGGAAGGATGCCTTTCCTTCCTCCCCTGGAAGCGAGGTTGGTGGGGATGTGAAGGAGGGGAACAGCTTGGGGAACACACGTACTTACACTCTCTGTCACACACACACACGCACACACTCGTGTGCACCATTCTGTTTCTCAGGATTTGCTCACCCGCAGGTGTCTGATTCACTCTGTAAAGCTTGGGGATCATTATATTTACCCAAATTTGGAGGAGGAAAGACTCAGTATTTGTACTGGAGAACAGGACCTGTCTCTGCTAGACTCCTGCCCCCTGGTTTCCTAAATACAAGAAATTCTTGGTGCGAGCACATTTCACGTGGAACAAGATGAGGGGACCTTCTCACTTGCAACAAGATGAGGGGACCTTCTCACTTGCAGGTGGACATGGAGCAAAATGGGACAAAATCGGGCACATGTGGAAGAGTCTCAGGAGTGCAAACCCCCAGGAATTCTTAGAAGATGTGCGTTGGGATGTGTAGTCATTTCCTGGAGTTCCTGCAACGAATGACCATCAACTTCGTAGCTCACAACCACAGCAACTGAATGTCTTGCCACTCGGATGGCTGCAAGTCCAAATGCAGGGTGTCGGCAGGGCCACACTCCCTGTGGAAGCTCTAGGGGAGACCCTGCTCCTGCGTCTCCCAGCGTCGGGGGCTCCGGGCGTTCGCTGGCTGATGGCTGCGGCACTCCAGTCTCTGCTTCAACGTTCACACGGCCTTCTCCTCTTCTGTCTGGGTGTCTCTCCTCTGTGTGCCTCTCGTGAGGACACCTGTTGTTGGATTTCGGGCCCATCCAGGTAATGATCCCATAGACAGATCTCCACATCTCCAGGTCCTCAGCTGTGTCTGCAAAGAGCCTTTTTCCAAATTAGGTCACGTTCGCAGGTCCCGCAAACTCTAATGTGGACGTATCTTTTGGGGGCCACCATTCAACCCACTACAGGATGAGACTCTCACAGGACACGGGGGACGGGAGGTAGCGGTTAAGCTTTCTTTCTTTCTTTCTGGCATGGTACTGGCAGCTTGTGGTCAGGGCCACTCATACCAGAACTGCGCTGAGAAACCCATCACTCCCTCGGGCTCTCGCCACTTCTCAAGAATAAAACAGAAGGCATTCTGGGAAATGCTTCTGGGCCCCAAACCCCTTCCCAGCTATGCAAATGCTACCCCCTCTTCAGGGCCCATTTCCAAGCACCCCCCCCCATTTTGCCAGTCACCCCAGGCCCCAGCTAGCTCGTCTTCCAGTGGACTCTATGACCTTGGGTCTTGCTCTTGTTTGACCCCCTGGACAACATTTGCTAGCTGCCCACTTTATGCGGGACCCAGGCTTCCGAGAAAACCCATTTGGCCTTAACCCTGCTAATGGCTTTGGCATGCTAGCCTTGGGCTCTGTTCTGGTAAGCCCCAGATTTCCTGAGGGATGAACAGGAGAGTCAAAGGTCAGTACAAGAAACTAAAATCCCCTGAGCTGAAATCACTCTCTGAGATCACCTTTAAACCACCCAAGAGCCAGATCTTGAGGCTCTAAAGCAAAACTCAGTTTGTTCCCGTGCTCTCTCTAGGTAGGATATTCCTCGCCCTGGGGCAGATCTAGTTTGAAAATGGAGGTGGAGGAGGGAAGAGGGATTTTCCTCTTTTCTCTTTTCCTTTCCAGATTTCACAGTTGGCTTTCCTACATTATGGGCATGTGCATGGCAACACCTGTGTGTTCTTCTTCTCATGACCTTGACCCAGACTCCCTGAGGGCAGAAGGCAGGCCCCTAATCTCCCCCCTTAAATGGGTCAAAGAACAGTTTGTGCAAGGTTGGGCAGAGCAGGTGTGGATAAAGTCACTGAGGCAAAGCAGGGAGGAAGGGGGAGGATGCTCACACCTGTGGCTCTCACTAATCCAAGTGATTCTAAGATACTTTCCCAAACAGAGATTGCTCCCACCAAGAGGAATTCTGGGATGAGCTGGGAATAGAGGGCTTTCTCTTCACCTCATTGTCCAGGTCCAGTGCCTTTCCAGAGAGTCAGTATGCCGGTGCCTGACACAGAGGTCGACACATAGTAGACGCTCATCAAATGTTGACCATTCCAGAGAATTCTCAGGTCTGTCAATCTCAGTCAGGGCCCTGGGGCTCCCTGTATCAGTCAGCGTTCTCCAGAGAAACAGAAGCAATAGGATGGGGAGAGAGAGAGATTTGTTTTAAGGGATTAGCTCACAGGATTCTGGGGGCTGGCAAATCCAACATCAGCAGGGTAAGCTGGAGACCCAGGGAAGAGGGGAGGCTGCAGTTTGAGTCCAAAGGCATTCTGCTGACAAATTCCCCTGCTCTCAAAGGAGGTCAGTCTTAAGGCCTTTGGCTGATTGGATGAGGCCCACCCACATTATAGCAAACGGTCTGTTTTACCCAGTCTACTGATCTAAATTTAGCCTATCTAAAAAATACATTCACAAAAACAACTAGAAGAATATTTGACCAAATATATGGGTGCCATGGCCCCACCAAGCTGACACATAAAATTAACCATCGCACTCCCCAACACCTGCCCCGCCAAGGCCTTCTGGGGATGGCTGACGGTTCGGTTCTCCCTCTCATTCTCTGCCTCTCCCCTCCAGGAGGGGCTGCCCCTGAGGCTCTCCCCTGCCCTGTTCTACCCAAAGAGGTCCGGGTACCTGAACTCCTCTTCCCTGGACCTTCCTCCTTCCAGCCAGGCAGTTCCCAATACTTTGGCAGCTCCCAGAATTACATTCTCCCCCAAAAGTCCCTCTAGATGGAATCAAGGGTTGGTGGCTGTGCCTGGGTGCCTCTCCCTGCCCCCTCCTCCTGTTCCTCCCTCCCCACGCATCACTGCCAGCCTGGACCAGCAGGAAATGAAATTAATCCTTGCCCTCCACCCCAGGGCAAGGACTGAGTCCCTGGGGGCAGTTGAGCTGAGTCAACGAGGAGATACCTTTGGTGGAGCTGGAGGAAAGGGAACAGCACACACAGGAGGGCGCGCGTGGCTGCGTCTCGGTTTCTCCCACGGACTCATCCACAGTCATCAGCAGTTCCGGGAGGGGAAAGGGGCGAGGGGTGTGCTTTGCAGATAGAGCTCCAACTTTGCACCCAGCTCTTCCTGAACCCTTAGCCCTGCCCCTGGGGACTCCTCAGGGCCTCCTGGACCAAAAGCCACGAGGATCCGAGAAGCGGCACTGTTGATCTTTCCCTCTCCCCTGACGCGCCGATCGCGGTCCTCCGGGACCGCAGCCCGACAGCGCCACCTGGTGGTCGGCGTCCCTCAGCCCGCGCCGGGAACCGCCGCGCAGGCCAGGGCCCCCGTGTGCGAGGGCAAAGTTTACGCTGCTGGTGACTTGGCCCCTGCGATTCCAGAAATCCCCGTGCACACCTCTATAATTAATCCTTCTACCACGGCAGGACTCCGCTTGATCCCCCCTTTTTATTTCAAGAGTAGTGTATATTCATCATAAAAACATTGGTAAACAAACAAAATCCCACATAGACCGTTGCTGGATTAAAACAAAACAAAACAAAACAAAAAACAGCACATCCTGTTAAATTTGGATTTCGGATAAACAATGAATAATTGCGTGGGACTTGCTTGTTCTAAAAAATTATTCGCAGTTTATCTGAAATTCAAATTTAACTGGATGCCCTATTTTTTTTTTATTTGCTAAACCTGGCACCTCTATATCCATAACCCAGTTACACTCAAGTTAACACATTGAAGAGTATTTATGCAGCTTAAAAAAAAAAAAAAAAAAAACCCGGGGGCGCCTGGGTAGCGCCATCGTTAAGCGTCTGCCTTCGGCTCAGGACGTGATCCCGGCGTTCGCGGATCGAGTCCCACATCGGGCTCCTCTGCTGGGAGCCTGCTTCTTCCTCTCCCACTCCCCTGCTTGTTCCTTCTCTCGCTGGCTGTCTCTATCTCTGTCGAATAAATAAATAAAATCTTAAAAAAAAAAAAACCTGTATGTACATTGTTTTACCCAAAAAACAGAGAGAGGCTCATAAGGTAGACTGTTCTACAACCTAATTTTTCTATTTAACCACAACCCATGAACGTCTCTTCATACCATCGAATACTCTCTTATAGCCTCGTTTTCCGTGCCAGCATACTATAAGACTCTTACACATCTGGACATCATTATAGTTTCCTGATCCCCTTCTTTTTTTTTGAGGACCCAACTGCCCTGGCCCTTCCCTGGTTCCCAGGAATTCACCCCGGGGCTCGCTCTCCTCTGCCCTTGCGGTAGGAACCAGTCTGAATTCAGCAACACAGGTAAGCAACAAGTGTGCCCTTCCTCAGAGAAACACTGCGACTCAGGCTCAGGGATTAGCCTCTGGGGTCAAAGTCCTCCCTGCTACAGCGCCAGGGCCTTGGACAGGGCCTGGAGCTGCTCCATGGCAGTCTCCTTGATTGCAACGCAGGGCTGGTGATCAGGCAGGGTTATGGGGAGGATTAGTCTTTCTCTTCCTCACAAGATGGCAGCCTCCAGGTGGGCAAGAAATTTCCATGTCTGTCACAGTCACCATCATATCCTGATAGAATATACTTCATACTTGCACATCCCAGGCACTTGAAAAAATATGTTGACCAAATGAGCAAATTTCAGATGCTTTCCCACGGGAGGAAAGAGTGTGACTGTTCACTCTGGGGGAGATCGTGCAAGGCTGTTAGGATCTGTTATAAGAGAAACTGAGGCGTCTTAAAAACGTTAAGCGTTTATTTGAGCAAAAAATCAACTCACATTGGGCAGTGCTAACCTGGAAGTGGTGGGGGCACTTAGCTGGTCAAAGCCACAGGGAAGACAGACAAAGTGCAGAAGCAGAGAAAGGAAATTATTTGATTGAATGTAGTTGAAAGTCTCGTTGGCTGTTCGTTGTTGGTTGTCCTTAACATTTTGATTCCTCCACCATGGGGCATTTACTGGCTTAGGTTTTGGTTTGCTGACATAGGCTGCCACAGCACTAGAGACACATCAGACTAATGGCTTCCTTGTTGAATCATTTGAACAGATCTGACCTGCGTTCTAACCACAGGTTCCTGAGCAGTCCGATTAGCCTACCCGGCCTCTCCCCCAAAATAACACAGCTCCCACACTTGCAGCTCCGGTAACTCAGTCAGTAGCTTTGTGAGCTCCTTCTGCCACAGAAAAGGGAAGTCTGTCCAATGCCTGGTGGGCTTCCAGTGAGACAGTCCAGACTTGGATCCTTGCTCTGCTGCCTTCTGGCTATGTGACTTCCTAGTAGTTTCTTATAGCTGCAAATGACCACACCCTTAGCATCTTAAAACAACACAAATTTGCTATCTCCCAGTTCTGTAGGTTGGACTAAAATGCAGCTGTTGTCAGTGCTGTGTTCCTTTCTGAAAGCTCAGGGGGAAATCCATTTCTCCTATAGACTGAATGCTTGTGGTCCTCGAAAAGTCACATGTTGAAATCCCAAACCCAAATGTGATGGTATTTGGAGGCGGGGCCTTTGGAGGTGATTAGGTCTTGCGGGTGATTGGGATAGGTGTCCTCACGAAAGAGACCGCAGGGAGCTCAGCCACCCCTTCCACCATGTGAGGACACGGCAAGATGATGACTCTCTCTGAACCAGGAAATGGGTTCTTGCCAGGCACCTTGATCTTGGACTTCCAACCCTCCAGAACTATGAGAAATACATTTTCATGGTTTCTAAGCACCCCCAGCATGTGATATTTTGTTATAGCAGCCCAAGATGACTAAGACAGTTCTCTTGCCTTTTCCAGCCTCCACATGCGGCCCACATTCCTTGGCACATGGCCTCTCTCCTCCATCCTTAAAGCCAACACTCTGGCATTCTAGAGTCACATCTCCCTCTGACTCATCCCTTCTGCCTCCCTTTTAGGACCTTTTAATTATATTGAGCCTACCGGGATATTTTGGATTATCCAAAATAATCTCCCTATTTTAAAGTGAGGGACTAGCAACCGTGATTCCATCTGAAACTTTAACTCACTTTTGCCAGGTAACCTAACAAAGTCACAAGTTACAGGGATTAGGACGTGGGCAGAAACCTTAGGGTGGCCATTATGCTGTCCACCATGACCTAGAGTGATTATATGACTTCCAAGACTCCATTTCTTTTCTTTTTTTTAAATTCAGCTAATTGACATATAGTGTATTATTAGTTTCAGAAGTAGAGTTCAGTGATTCATCAGATGCGTATAACACCCAGTGCTCATTACATCATGTGCCCTCCTTAATGCCCATCACCCACTTACCCCATCCTCCTATCCCCCTCCCCTCCAGCAGCCCTCAGTTTGTTTCTTATAATTAAGAGTCTCTTATGGTTTGTCTCCCTCTCTGATTTTGTCGCTTTATTTTTCCCTCCCTTCCCCTATGCTCCCCTGTTTTGTTTCTTAAATTCCACATATGAGATCATATGGTAATTGTCTTTCTTTGATTTATTTGGCTTAGCATAATACCCTCTAGCTCTATCCACATTGTTGCAAATGGCAAGATTTCAATTCTTTGATGGCAGAATAATATTCCATTGTATATATAAACCACATCTTCTTCATCCATTCATCCGTTGATGGACATCTGGGCTCTTTCCACAGTTTGGCTATTGTGGACATTGCTGCTATAAATATTGGGGTGCCAATGCCCCTTTGGATCACTACATTTGTATCCTTTGGGTAAATACCTAGTAGTGGAATTGCTGGGTCATAGGTTAGCTCTATTTTTAATTTTTTGGGGAACCTCCATACTTTTTTCTAGAGTGACTGTACCAGCTTGCATTCCCACCAGCAGTGTAAGAGGGTTCCCCTTTCTCCTCATTCTCATCAATATTTGTTGTTTCCTGACTTGTTAATTTTAGCCATTGTGACTGCTGTGAGGTGGCCTTTCATTGTGGTTTTGATTTATGCTTCCCTGATGCCGAATGATGTTGAGCATTTTTTCGTGTTTCCATTAGCGACTCCATTTCTCTATAAAATGGAGTTCCTGCAATGGTTGGAGCGGGGCTTAGGGATGGTTATTATGTGAGTCATCTAATGCTGTGTAACAAATTACCCCAAAACTAAATGGCATAAAACAATGTCATTATCTCACACCCTTCTGAGGGTCAGGAATTAGTGGGTAGCTTGTCTGAATAGTCTAGGGTGGGTCTTTCACAAGGTCGAAGTCAAGGTATCAGCCAAGGGTCCGGTCATCTGAAAGGTTGCCTAGGGCTGAAAGCTTCCAAAATGGCCCCCTCTGTGGCTGTCGGCAGGAGGCCTCTCAGTTCCTCACATGTGGACCCCTCCACAGGCCTGCCTGAGCGTCCTCACAATGTGGCAGCTGGCTCCCCTAGAGAGAGCAATCCAAGACAGCCAAACAGAAGCTACAATGTGTTTTTTTTCCAACCTAGCCATATACATGTATTACCTGTTTCAAACAATTAAATGATTTTTCAATATGAATAAAATCACGCATAACATTACTCTATTTGGTCCACTTCAGAAGTTTCCAAGCATTACCTGCACAATCCTTTCCTCAAATGAAATTTTACCGGCAATCTCAATATGGCAACCAGACGCAAGGGCTAGTGATCCAAACGGGTGCAAGGCCTGGCACACACCTCTGACACCTATTTACAAACTTCTGCTATCAACCTGGTATCTGAGGAGGACCTTTCTGACCTTTCAAAGTTGGCAAGAAGAGCTTTTATGAGGTTTGAAGTAATAAATCCTTTCTTCTCAATATCTCTGATCATGAAAACATTTTATTTTATAAATATTTTAGTCAGAAAGTTATCCAACTTCAAAGGAAGGAAGGAAGGGTTAGTCATTTGGTTAGAACAGAAATTCCCCAACTTTTCTCACTGTGTCCTTGTAACTGTGTGCCCAAAGGCTTTACTACCTGAGAGCCTAAAACAAGCAGGGGAGGGGATGCTTGTTCCGGGTGATTCCCTCTCCCCCTTCCTCACCCAACCTTTCCCTTCCTTCCCTCTTCCCTCACGCCATATCAGTCAGGATTAGCCCCCAGAAGCCAGAATGTCGGAGGGTTAGCCCCACCTCAGCCCCAGGATGCTGTGTTCCTTACTGCATCCGGCAATTTGCAGCCAGTCGGGCCTGGTTTAGATCCCAGACCTACCACTCACTACCTGATTGAATTTGGCCACCTTACTTAACCCCTCTGAGCCTTGGTTTCTGCATCTAGAACTTGGAGACAGTGCCCTATCCATTGCCGGGTTGCAGTAAAGATGACATATGTTTACACCCAGCACACAGAAGGACCTCAATTAATGGGGGCAATTATTACTAGACACAAAGGAGAGTCTGTTAAAAAGTCCCTCAATATCTACTTACCCCTTCTTCCTTTTCGTAATAGAAGGATTAACTGGGTGCCTGGCCGCCCAAGTGGAGGCCACAACTCCCAGCCTCTCCTACAGCCAAGGTGGTCACGTGGCTAGTTCTGGCCAATGGAATGTGAGTGGAATTGATGTATTCAACTTCTGAATCATGCCGTAGAAAGGATTCCCCTCCCTCCAGTCTTCATATCCTCTGTCTGGGGTGGAAGAGTCCTGGGCCAGCTGCCCTGGAGGCAGGAAAGGAGGCCACCTGTGGAGGGGGCAGAGCCTTTCCAGCACCCCTGGATTGCTGACCTCAGAAGAAAAAAATGCCATTTCTAAGCCAATATATCCTTGGATCTCTTCGTTACATCAACTTAGATGAAGCATGAAGGAGTTCAAAGTTGTCGAGGAGGAAAGATGTTCCCTTCTTCCCTGCTGGGTTCTTTAGTTGGTTTAATAATTAAATTGACATAAAACATATTAACAGGAGAAAAAAATTAATTTTGTACGTATGGGAGCCCCATAGAAATAGAAGACTCAAAGACAGTCAGGCAATCGAGGTTCATGTGCCATCCTGAGCTGAGGAACAGGACAGGGGTCTGGGTCTCCAAAGGGAGGACGACAATTCACAGGAATATGGGAAGAGTAGATGTTTGGTAATCAGATGTCAGCCCTGCCAGGCAGGTAAGTCTCTTTGATTAAAAAAAAAAAAAATTCTCTCTGGTAATAGCTCTTTTTCTGGGCCAGGCCCCTTATGTAGATACTTTTCAGTAGTTACGAGAGAGGTAAAAAAAAAGCTTTTCCTGAGTCTTTTGGGTCTTGATTGCCTTCAGCTCAAAATACTCCACATGCTGAAGTGTCACATTTTGGGGTGATGTATTCTGCTCACCTCCAGTGTGTGCGCTGGGGAGTCTTAGAATTCAGTTTTCAACACTAGTACATCCAGCCCCCACCTTTAGGGACACTTCTGCCATAAGTCTCTCTCCCTCCAGAAAAAAAAAAAAAAAAGCCCCCGGAAGGGCTGCCAGGGATGTCTGGGCTCCAGCCTCATCCCTGCTCTGTAAGGTCACACTGAAGCCGGTAGCCCTGGACCCCTTTGCTCCCATCCACGTGCTGCGTCTTCACTGTGCCCTGGGGCGTGGCCTCCGTGGGACCCTTTGTCAGCGGCACCTCAGTCTTAACCTTCTGATGAAGGACAGTCCACCATGTCAGACAGCGAAATACGAGGGCCCCCTGGTAACTGAGTCAGTGACAGAGGGTGAGGAGCAGAGCATCACCCCGCAACTCCTCCCCCCTGCACTCTTGGGCTGCTTTTGCCCCCAGTTAAGGGGGACAGAGCAGGAGACGGAAGCACCCTTTCCTCCTTACGATTCAGTTCAAATCTACGTTTTGGGAGCCTGGGACCTCTAGTCCTTCCTAACTGGTCCTCCCCAGTTCAGAACTTAATAAATCTGAGGGGCACCTGGGTGGCACAGCGGTTAAGCCTCTGCCTTCGGCTCAGGGCGTGATCCCGGCGTTATGGGATCGAGCCCCACATCGGGCTCCTCTGCTGGGAGCCTGCTTCTTCCCTCTCCCTCTCCCCCTGCTTGTGTTCCCTCTCTCGCTGGCTGTCTCTATCTCTGTCGAATAAATAAAATCTTTAAAAAAAAGAACTTAATAAATCTGGTTTAGAAAATGCAGGACAAGCCCAGGCAGGGCATCCTTCCTCCCATGATAATCCAAATCTTAAGATTCCCACACTCAGGGGCACCTGGGTGGCTCAGTTGGTTAAGTATCTACCTTCGGCTCAGGTCATGATATTGGGGTCCTGGGACTGAGCCCTGTGGGCTCCCTGCTCAGTGGAGAGTCTGCTTCCCCCCCCACCCCCGCACTTGTGCTCACTCTCTCAAATAAATAAATAAATAAAATCTTAAAAAAGAAAGAAAGACTCCCACACTCAGGTCTGCCTGTGGAAAGGTGAACAGACACCTGTGTGGCCGGGTTGGCAGGTCTGATTCATCCTGGATGAAACTAGCATCAATTTATAATGCAGTGACCCAGCACCCTAGGGAAAGGTCACCCATGAGCTCCCTACTCTGACCTTTCCAATTTGCTGAGGAAGGGGGAAAGGGCTGGAGATGTTCTTACCAACACTATCCAGATGGAAGGCAAGCTTAGTCTCTGGTCCAAGGCTGAAAAACCAGGACAGGGAAAGAGTCCCCTAACACTGTCCACCCTGCTTCTGCAAAGCTGTGGGGGTCTTCTGCCTTTACTCCGTCTTCCCAAATTCCCTGGCCCGAGGGGTCCTGGAGCTTTCAGCACAATCCCAGCTCGGGGGTTTCTGGTTGACAGCTTGCTGTCAGAGTCTTTAATTTTTATATTTTAAAAAATCATTTTAAACAACCTAATAAGCTCTTTAAAAAAAAATTAACCAGGAAAAAATTTTCCCCACCATTGAATTCCATCCCCTGTGGCTGTCTTGACTACCTCTGTCCCACCTTCCCAGGGCAGAGGAGGAGTTTTTGTGTTGTTTGTTTGGGTTCTGCTAAAGATCTTTCTGGCACTTTGGTGCCCTGTGAGGTATCTATTGGTCTCTGCCTCCAGTTCCCGAAACCCTTGTCATTTCTTACGTGGTAGGAGCACTGGGAGCATATTTTGTTCTAATATTTGGTCGCTGACCCTGCCCCTGACATGGAGGTCCTAAATCTGGTGGCATTTCCTGGGTGATAGGACTGGCTTTTGCTCTAATGAGGTGACTCTGCGTGGGCTCCTGGATGAGGACTGGTCACCAGAAAGAACAAGCCATGATTAAAAGTTTGGGATTTTCAGCCCCATCCCCCATCCTCTAGAGAGGGGCGAGGGGCTGGAGATGGAATTAATACTGGATCATGCCTACAGGAGAGAGCCTCCATAAAATCCCAACAGTGCTGGGGTTCGGAGAGCTCCCAGGTTGGTGAACATGTGGAATTCTGTTCAGGGAGAGTGGTGTGCCCAGAGTGGGGTGAAAGCTCCGTGCCCCTTCCTACACACCTTGCTCTGCGCATCCCCTCCACCTGGATGTTCACCTCTGTCTTCTAGGTCCTTTTACTTTTTTTCAAAGATTTTGAGAGATAGAGCACACAAGCAGGGGGAGGGTCAGAGGAAGAGGGAGAAGCAGACTCCGGGCTGAGCAGGGAGCCCGCTGCAGGGCACGATCCCAGGACCCTGAGATCATGACCCAAGCTGAAGGCAGACACTTCTTCGACTGAGCCACCCAGGCGCCCTTTCTATATCCTTTTATAATAAACTGGTCGAAAGTAAGTAAGCTGTTTTCCTGAGTTCTGTGAGCCATTCACAGCAAATCAGTTGAACCTGAGGAGGGGACTGTGGGAACCTCAGATTTCCAGCCAAACGCTCAGAAGGACAGGTAACAACCTGGACTTGCAATTGGGCATCTGAAGGTGGGGGCAGTCTTATGGGACACCGCCCTTGATCCGTGGCATCTGATGCTATCTCTAGGAAGATTGTGTCAGAATTGAATTAAATTGTAGGATTCCCAGCTGGTGTCACAGAATTGCTTGGTTAGGGGGAAAAACACACATATTTGGTGACCAGAAGTGTCAGAGTGCAGTTCTGTGTCAGAAGCAAAGGAGAAATACAGGAGGAAAAGACTGGATTTTTCAAATACATACCCATAGAAGACCCGAGCCAACCCCAAACCATCTCCTGTAGCCCCAGCAGTTCAGGCTAGAGCCAGGACTCTGGCTCCCAGATCCTCCAGAGAGCAGCTGGGCCCAGCCAGAGCAGGGCCTGCCTCCCGGGCTCAGCCACCCAGAACCGATCTCTGGGCCTCACTGCTTTTCAACTGTCCCACGTGCAGCGAGCATCTGGGCCCACTGCTTTTTATCATTTTTTTTTCCCACTGCTTTTTAAGTTTCTGCGAGGTGCGGGAAAATCTCTTTTACTTGGAGGCTTGGGCATAATGATCCATCCCCAAGATAAAAGGTTTTGCCCTTTTGACACCAAAGACGGACAAAATGACAAGAGAAACCAAACAGCTGGTGTTGCAGCGGCGCGAGGCAGCGACTTCCCTATGTCGGAAGATTTCCAAAAAGTAGAGGGCGGAGGCCCTTGGTCAGGACAGAAAGAGGTAGGGCGCAGGGGTATTGTGACATGCTCCAGGGAAGGGCAGCTTGTCCCGCGGCCAACGGAGGCCGGGGCCCAGAGGGGCAAGAGCGCCGGACCGGACATGGAGCCTGGGGCCGGGCCGTTCAGGGCCCCACAGGACAGGATGGCCGAGTCGCAGCAAGAGGCTCGGGCCCAGGGCATCGAGTGCCACGGCCAGGTACTGTTGTTCGGCAAGCTCTGGAAGCGGGATGAGTGCTGCCTGACCCTGCAGGACGTTCTGGAGCAGGCCCCAGACGATCATTCCGCCGGGCCCTCGTCCACCCGAGGCACGAGCGGCCACAGCAGCTCGGGCAATTGCGCCACGCGACGGCCCAAGCGTCCCTGCGACAGCTTGCGGAGCGGCGCCGACTGCCCGGCCGCCAAGTCCAGGCGCTGCGCCCCGAAGAGGCCGCGCGACAGGTGCAAGGCTGCGGACCCGTGCGAGAGAGTGACGGCTCCGGCTCCGTCTGAGACCTCCCGCTGCGAGGCGGCTGAGGAGCCGGCGGCTGGGTGCTGGATTCCCTGCCCCACGCCGGCGCCGCCCGAGCGCAGCTCCCGGCTGCTCCTGGTGCTGTGCCGCGCGTCGGCGCTGTTCCAACCTGCCGCGGCTGCAGCTGCTCCTGCAGCAGGTGCACGCGCGGGACCGCCGACCGCCCGCCGCGATCGTGGGCATCATCGTGCAGCCGCGGCCGGAAGAGGAGGCCGAGGCGCGCCGCCGCATGGAGACCTTGCTCTGCAGCGCCTTCGCGCCGCACAGCCCCTCGGTGGAGGTGCACACGGCCGTGTTCAGCCCCAGCCGCTCCGACTGCGCACTGGACGTCCAGGCCGCCGCCAGCCGAGGGCACAATGCCAGGGCGCGCGGCTGCGTACCCCTAGTGGATCAGGAGACCCAGACGGATGGTGAGGGGCCGAGAGCGGGCGGGTGGGAAACAGCAAGGACGGAGGGAGTGCTGTCCTGGTCCAGGGGAGAGGACAAATGCCCCAAGTCACGGTCCCTCTCCTCTACTCCACTTAACACCGGTTTGGGTGAAGATTAATTAGATTTCTCCCCCAGGTGGGCTCACTGGGCCAATGTCTGGTCAAAAGTGTTCAGATGTATTTAATGTGTAGAGTTACACTCCCCACCCCNCCACACTTTTACAAGGTACAGATTTGGGAGTTTGTAGGACCCGGCCCACCCACTCCTCTCCACATCCACTTATTCCTTGCTTGGTTCTGTTGGCTTCTCCTGTAAGAGCATCATAATTTCAGGCACCGTTCTAAGGCCTTTTCAGGTCTAATCCTCACAGCCATGCTCTGGAAGAGGTGCTCTGGCAGAATTCCTACCCCGCGCTTGAGAGCTCGCCTATCAAGGAATCCAGGCCTGTGGCCCCAGAGGGTTAACCTGTGGGTCTACAGCCCCGGACAGTGGGCTCTGGAATGAGCACCAGGTGCCTTCTGTCTCTGGAAGCCCCCTCCAGAGGCGGGCAGCAGGGAAGGAAGTGCTCTGGGCAGGGAGTGCCAATCCCCAGCTGTTCAAAGTTCTGCCAACCCTCCGACTGGTGACCAGAGCAGGCTATCCCCCCTGAGGACTAGTGACCTTTCCTGACAGGTGGGGGCCAAGGGCCAGCAGGTGTCCCCCAGCTGTAGATGTGAGCTTCAGGGCAAATGTTGACACACTTGCTCTTGGTGCCCTGGACGCAGCCAGAGGGCCGGAACCACTGGGTGTGGATTTTCACACCCTCAGAACCTTATCCTGACTTCACCTCCCCTTAGACTCAGCCTTCTCACTTTCCCAAATAGTGCTCGAGGTTGTCCTGTGGCTGCCGGGTCAGGTAGGAGAGCCCCTGGCCTGTCGACTGTTCCGTGATCCTCAGCCAAGGCCAGAAAACCCCAGTCCGTCTTTGAAAAGAACCCCTTAGTGATGCTGTCTGTGAGGTCCTTCGGCCCCCATCTTCCACGTTCAACCTGCCTTCGGCGGTTTCCTGCTTTCTGTGCCTCCTACCCTCGCCTTCCAGAAGCTTGAGTTGAGTTTCTTCTCTAGACTTTGGCCCTCCAGGGGATCCACAGTCTGGGAGTAGGGAACTCGAGAGAAGACAGGAGAAACATCACTCTAACACCAGGCAGTTTGTGATCTGGGGCTCAGGGAGGGAGGGGTCCCTTCTAGTTGGGGCTCTCGAGAAGGGTTGTATGAGGAGATGGGTCCACTTGAGATGGATCTCGATGATGGGAAGGGTTTTGACAGGGGTGGGGACTGATAGAGGGGAAAGGCTTTCACAAATGGGGGAAAGCAAGCCTCCACGCTCACGGCTGGCAAGAACTGGACAAGGTAGCAGCAAGGTGGTTGGTACGCCTAGGACCCTGGTCTGTGACGGTGTTCTAGAGGTGTCAGGCTTCCAGCTGGGAACTTGTGCTCCAGCTGGAAGGCAGAGGGGGCCATGGAAGAACTTCTAGCAAAGTATTCTTCCTCTGGGCCAACCTCTCACTCCATGAGTGCCCTCTCCCTGTTTCTTGGGCCCACGCTTATGAAAGAATCCACCCATATTTTTCTCCACTGCCATAGAAAAACTCTCTGCTCCTCCCGAAGCCTCCTCTGTGTTTCCTCCATCCCTCTCCCCAGGAACGGGGACCTGTTCTCTGTGCCATTTGGCTCCTTGGTCTGAAATGACACATTTCTTTCATCTCTACCAGGAAATACTACCCATGCGTGTTTGCCCCTTATCTAATTCATTTAAACCAGTGGTTCTCAACCAGGGGCAAGTCTCTCTCTCTCTCTCTCTCTCTCTCTCTCTCACACACACACACACACACACACACACACACGCACACACACCCCAGAGACATTGAGCCATTGTCTGTAGACATTTTTGGTTGCCACAACGGATGGGGTTTGGGGGAGGCTATTTGCTACTGGCATCTCGTGGCAGAGGCCAAGGATGCCGGTAAACTTCCTACAATACACAGGAGAATTACCTGCCTCAAACAGCAAAGGTTTATCTGGCCTCAAATGTCAATAGAGCTAAGGTGGAGAACCCCTGGTTTAAATCAAGCTGAAGCCCCAGGCAAAAGCCCACTGGTGTCTGAAAATCTAATTTTGCAGAGATAAATGCCTTAGGAGTTCCTGACATGTCTGCTAAATCTGGACAGGGTCCCTGACCCGGGCTTCCAGTCTCTCTGATTCTAAGTTGACCCCCCTAGAGGGATCCATTGCTCTTGACTTTAGAGAATTACCACCTTCTTGTAGACTCGCCTGCTCCTTGAACCTCCTTGTGCTGCTGGTCAACCAAATTCGATCCGACTTTATTGCTCTGAGCTGTCTTCCACTTCTAATCCTTGGAGCTTTTCTTAAAGAATTCAATCTTTTCCCTCAAGGGGTTTTTTTAGCCCATTGATTTTTAAGGCCTCTATAATTATCTGATTCCCTATTGCCTTGTGGAATCCTGAAATGAAAGAGCCTTGAATGGGAACATAGCCCTGTCGATGCTTCCAACCAGCCGTGTGATCTTGGAAGGTGATTTAACTTCACTAAACCTGTTTCTCTTCTGCAAAAAGAGAATCATTAAGGTCTTTTCAGGCTCTAGAATCCCTAAAATATTTTCTGTCATTTCACATTTCACATCGGGTCTGGCCTTGCGTGGAGCCACCTTCTAGCAATGTCTGCCCTAAACCCTATCCTGGGCCAAGAGCTTCACATCCCCGCCCCCAGGAGCACGGGGCTCACAGCTGAATACTCACCCACCCACCTAGCGATGCACTAGAGCGGAGGCAGAATCTTCTGGTGTGAACACACTCGATGTTGCAGTCATAGTGTGAAGTTTAGGATTGTCTTTTTAAAATGCCTTATCCGCTTCCATCCTGAAAGGAAAATCATATTTTTACCTTCAAGAAATATT
The DNA here is from genome assembly GCF_002007445.2 of Ailuropoda melanoleuca. Taxonomy (NCBI): domain Eukaryota; kingdom Metazoa; phylum Chordata; class Mammalia; order Carnivora; family Ursidae; genus Ailuropoda; species Ailuropoda melanoleuca. The sequence goes on from NC_048219.1 coordinate 190,946,458, forward strand.
CATAGTCCCCTAATTGACCCGATGAGTTTGGAATTTGAGAGGTAGTCGTTGTTGCCGCAAATAAGTTCAAAGAAAGTGTAGTTTTCCAAACCACTATTTTATAGGGACAATTCTTTTGTCAAAAGCAAGGGTTCTTATCAAAGTTGGGGATCCCCAGCCCCTTCCCACAGTGGGGAGGGCAGGTTTTTGGAAGAAGGGAGAAGCTACTTTAAGATCTTCTGAATGGGGAGGGAACAGCTGAGATGGGAGAAACCTGTGGACCTCCCGTGGACCCCCAAATCTTCAGTAAAGTTACCTAAAACTCACAGAATGCATGGTGAAGTGGTTTGTTTGGCTTTGGTGTGTGGAAACCGGTGACAGAGCTGAGCGTCACAGCCAGGGTGTCTAAGAGCGAAACCGAGATGCGTAGGGACCCAGGAACACACCAGCAGAGAGGTGCCTGAAGGAGGCAGCTTCGTGGGGGTCCAGGATGTCGCAGTCCCTGTGGCCAGGCTGACCCGGGTCCCTGAGGGCCCAGCAGCCGCCCTCTGCCCGTCCCAGTCCCTGGGGAGCAGGAAGGACAGCAGGCTGGTGCGGGCAGAGAAGACTGTCCCCAGAGCCCTGCCATAGGAACCACCCTGGCTTTTGTGACCTCACAGGAGGGGTGCAGGTGACTGTTCTCTGTGGGGCTTAGGTCCATCCCGAGGCCAGAGCCTTCCCCCAGGGCAGGGGCAAGCGGCCCCTCCAGGAGGGAGCCGGAAGATTAGGCAGCTCTATGTAGGTCCACGTTTAGGTGAAGAGAACCCACCATGAGGAAGGGCAAAAAGAAGAAGCCGGAGTCCAGACGCCATGGCTCCACCTCACAGCGTGCCAGCTCCGAGTCCACGCCACAGCACGCCAGCTCCGAGTCTACACCACAGCAGCCCAGCCCCAGATCTACCCCCCAGCCCAGCCCCGGATCCACCCCCCAGCCCAGCCCCAGCTCTACCGTGCAGCAGCCCAGCCCCGAATCCACCCCCCAGCAGCCCAGCCCCGGCTCAACCCTGCAACCCAGCTGTGAATCCACTCCCCGACAGTCTACACCCCAGGCTCTCCCAGCTCCCGAATCCAACCCCTCCACCAGGGGCCTGGCGCCTCAGGACACTAACACCAAAGCATCCTCTCGATCCAGGAAAACAGGTGGGCAGGCTTCTAACTCAAGAACTTCTAGCCTTCCTGCTGATGGAGTCCTAGGGTCGGTCCCCCAGAGGCGGGTTCAGTTCGGGTAGTGGTGCATGGTTGATGTGTCTTCTGGAACTGTGCTGGTGAATTGTGAGGGTTTGGGGTTTTGTTTTTATGCAGGAGACCAGGATTCCTGGATTTTACCATTCCTCACCATCCTGAGTCTCAATGAAGGAGGCGGCCACACATACATGCTGACATTGCACTTGGCTCGGTGGTGATACTAACTTATTAGGAGTCAGAAGTGCCGTGTGGCTGCTCATAGATAAAAACTGGGGATGTGTTAATAGAAATATATGGTTTAGGACAAGGGAGGTGGTCATACTCCGTCCTCATCAGGCTATCATCCTTGTGGGCTGTAAAAGATGCCCAGCAATCTAGTCCAAAGAAGATAATGGGGGATGAGGGGGTGGGAAAGCAAGAACCATTTGATGTAGGGGATTTGGTTGAAGGAATTGGAGGAAATCTGTCTGTCAAGTAAAAGATGTGAGTAGACTTGTTCTGTGTTGCCCTCCGATGTCTATGGGTTGCCAGATAAAATATAGGACCCCCAGTAAAATTTGAATTTCAGATAAACAACAAACAATTTTTTCATGTAAATGTGTCCCAGATATTGCATGGGTATTCTGTATTTTTATCTGCAAAATCTGGCAACCTTACCCACGGAAGACACTAGAGACAGGGAGATTTCTGCTCAACACAAAGATGTTCCCAACAATTAGGTCTGTCTGCAAATGGAATGGCTGTCTAGGAAAAGTGGTCCTCCACCTAGTTGGGTAGCCAGAGTCTGAATGAGCATTGGATTGGGAATTCAAGTGGAGTTTAGGAGACAGGATGGTTAATACTACTACTAACTACTACTACTAATAATAATAATAATGGTAGTAACTAACAGTTACCATCGAGCATTTATCATGTACCTAGCATTCAGCTCAGCTGTCTGTGTGAATCTTCCCGTTTAACAGTCCTATAAAGGAAGTATTATCATCATGCTTTCCCTTTTATAGATGGGGGAACTGAGGCTCAAAGAAATCAAACAACACACTCACGAGCAGGCACTGACAGCACTGAGAGCGGGACCTCTATCTATTCTGACTCCATAATCCTTACTCTTTTTTTTTTTAAGATTTTATTTATTTATTTGACAGAGACAGAGACAGCCAGCGAGAGAGGGAACACAAGCAGGGGGAGTGGGAGAGGAAGAAGCAGGCTCATAGCAGAGGAGCCTGATGTGGGGCTCGATCCCACAATGCAGGGATCACGCCCTGAGCCAAAGGCAGACGCTTAACCGCTGTGCCACCCAGGTGCCCCCGTAATCCTTACTCTTAACTGCTGCATTGACCTTCTGGTCCCAAGAGCCCTGTGGTTTCCCCAGGAGGAAGAACACCCTTCTCTGAGCTTCTCTTGGCTTCACCATGAGCCATTGCCAGTGGCTCTATGGTCCTGAGCAGGCCACACTGTCTGGACCACAGTTTATTCCTCAGGGATGGTGTGGATATAAACTACACGTGATATGTGAGTGAGAGAGGTAGCTCCAAGCAGTCGCTGGGACAACGGTATTTCCGTGGCTAACAATCAATTCATTCTTAACATGTAGAAATGGTTTGGAGTGTTACATATTGCATATATTGTGATCATCAACCACTGACGGAAACGCTTCTGGATTACGGCCTTCAGAACTGATATCTGTAGAAAGCAAAATGTTCCATCCCCGCATCTTTTAAGGAATGTGTGTGGTTCACCCCTAGGGAGGAATTCCGCTTATTGAGAAAGCCAAGCAGGAGACAGGGTGGCCCATCCATGGTTACAGTGGACACCTTGCACTTCTCTGCCAGAGGAATGTTGGTGATAAGGGATGAAGGCCTGTACATAAGGGCGCCATTTTCTAAAATCCAAATCTTTTTTTTAAAAGGATTTTATTTATTTATGTAAGGTGGGGAGGGGCTGAGGGAGAGGAAGAAGGAGCATCTCAAGCAGTTTCCGAGCCAAGTGCAGAGCCCAACATGGGGCCTGATCCCACGACCCTGAGATCATGACCTGAGCCAAAATCAAGAGTCAGACACTTGACTGACTGAGCCACCCAGGCACCCCTAAAATGCAAATCTTTTTGGATACAGAAAACACTGTAGTTTCAGAAAGTATTAGCCTTCCACTAAAATGGCTGTAATCAAAAGATGGACAATAACAAATGTTAGGGGAAGCTATGGAGAAACTGAAACCCTTGTCCATGGCTGGAGGGAACATAGAATGGTGCAGCCAACGTGAAGTTACCATATGACCCAGCAATTCCACTCCGGGGGACATACCCAAGAGAATTGAAAACAGAGGATCCATACAAAAACTTGCACGTGAATGTTCACAACAACATTAGTAATGATAGCCAAGAAGTGGGACAAACTCACTACCAACTACCTGATGAATGGGTAAAAAACATGTGGTATGTCCATACGACGGAATCCTATCTGGCACCACTGACACATGCTACAACGTGGGTGAGCCTCAGACACATTAGGCTAAGTGAAAGAAGCTAGCCCACCAAAGCCCACCTGTTGTATATGATTCCATTTCTGAAATGTGCAGAATAGGCAAATCCGTTGCCCGGAACTGAGGGTAGGTGGGGAAAGGTAATGACCACTGATGGCCATGGGGTTTCCTTGGGGGTGGGAATAAAAGCGTTCTGGAATTAGACAGTAATGATGGTTTTACACCTTCGTTAATATACCAAAAACCACTGAACACTTTAAAGGGTAAATTTTATGCCACAGGAATTCAATGTCTATTTTTGTAAAAAATTTGACAAAGAAAAAAGATAAGGCTTGCCCTTTAGAATCCCTTCCTTCCCCATTCCAGAGAAGGTATCTGCCGTGGGCAGGTCTAAGGAGGAGCGGGCGGCGTCTGCCAGGTTGATCACTGGCTTCATGGAGCCTACGTTGGATGAACGTGTAGCTGTGTCAAGAAGCCAGGACTGAAGTCATTACACGAGGAGGGAACCATCCAGCCAGAAGTCCTGCTGTGCAACAGCCGACGGCACCATCTCTGAGTCCCACTGGCATCCTTAGCAGAGGACAAACAGGAGAGAAGTTTGGGAAAGTGTTTCCAGGACTGTAACTGGAGCAGCCGCTGTCTTCTGGATTAATCAACAAACCCCAGAAGAATGGACCGTGTTCCAGTGGAATCTCAGGTCCGCTCTCCTGCTGCTGTCATTTTCTGTCAAGTCCACGGAAGGAGCACTGAACAAGTTAGAAGCCCTGAGCTGAGGCCCACTTCTTCAAATCTACTTGTTACAAGGCATCCCATCTATTCCTTGAGCCTCAGTTTCCCTGTTTGTAAACTGAGAATAAAAAATAATGGCGCCATTATTTCAAAATGGCCTAGGGAGCTCCAGTCTGTAAAACAACCAGTTTCCCCTGTGGCTAGTCTTCTCTCCCGTGTCTCCATAGCTCTCCCCAGCCTCCTGGAGGCAGGGGGTCCCTCATCACTCTCCTTCTCTGTCCATCCAGGGGCTGTGACTCGTGCGGGCCCACGGGCCTTCTGTTCCTGTTCCACTTGCCCCGGCAGCTCGGCTTGCTGGTGTCGCCTGGGCCTGTGTCACAGCCGCATCTTTGATGTCCTCCTTCCTCGGGCCTGGCCCACCATGCCAGGGAGAGGATCCCCAAGCCTCCTCACTTTCTACAGGTTCTGGAGCGTGTGGGGGGGCTGGACCCTCGGGGCACTCGGTTCTCAGGGCCGGCTTTGCCCTGGACCCTGTTAGTCGCCATGTTGTAACTTCTTCTTGGGAATCCCAGGCAGAAAGGAAACCTCTCTGGGGTGACCACTTCCCGGGGTTTGGCACCCTGCCCTTTCTGACCAGACCTATGCCCTGGGGAGCCCCACCTGCACAGACAGACCAGTTTTCTTCCCTACCGGGAATTGCTTCCTTGGGAGGCTCGCATTTCTTTTCTCCATGGGCGCACTCCTTCCTCAGAGTAGACTCCCTGACAGCCCTTAGTAAAGTCCCTGTCACTCAGAGCTTTGTGATTAAATGCTCTGTTGGGCCACTGGCCTCCTTCTGTGGCCCATACCATAGCTGAGAGCTCCAGGCGCTTGACCTGCATATGAATTTCCCCCAGAATTTAGTGATAAATACTGATTGCAACTCACATGGCCCATTGGTAAGAGCAAGACCTCCAGCGCCTTCAGAGGGCTTCGTGCAATTTCTGGCAGTCTCCACAGGGGACGTGCCCCAGGCTGGTCTGTCGGTGGCAGGGCAGTCTCCCACCGCATCAACCCTAGTACCTGCCCTTCCTTTCCTCTCCCATGAAGCCATCAGGAGAAAGCCCCCTGGTGGCTGCTGCTTCCCCTCATGGGAAGACCCCTGTGCAGAAAACCAGACTGTAGACATCAGTCTGCTTTCCCAGTGGTGCAGGGCTATGTGCGTCCCTCTGCCCCAGCTCTGCGCCCGAGAGTAGCTGCGCCTGTACTCAGGGCCTCACCGATGTCCACGAAGAGGCTTCCAGCTTGGGGATCTCACACCCCTAAACCAGGAGCCGAGCACACCCCTCACCCTCTTCCCGCTCCTCTTCCTGGTCTCTCCCCCACCAAATGCCCTCTCCTGTCCATCGTTGAAAAGCACCATCTCTCAGACATAAGAGAAGCAAACAGATACCCAGGTGTGTTGGGAGAACATGTGTAGAGCTAAAAATACTCTACAATCCGGTAAGTCCCATCAAGGATCGACCTGCCCAGCACTCACTCCTACTGATTTCCTCCCACGCCCTTAGTACTTCTGTCCATCTGGCCTCGAGCCGTGCCATGGATTCGTATCACTTTAAAACCAACAGGTGGGAACACCTCCTCGGCGTAGGATACTAGGCGCTATGAGGAAAACCAGAACAGGGAATCCGACCCTTTACAATCGTACAGTCTACGTGGCAAAGCTGAGACGTGTACATTTAGAAACTAAGATGGAAGCCAGGAAGTGACGCCTGCCCCATAGGCGTTCAAAGCTTCAGGAATAGAAGGTGCTCACTCCAAAGTCGGGTTCCACAGGGACTTTGTAGTGTCAACGGTTTCTACCTATGCTGAGTCTAGAAGAGTCTTGGGACCCTCCCGTGGCTTACCATGAAAAGAGAGAGCTTTCTAGGTGGAGGGAAAGGTAAAAGCAAGGCGGCTCAGCATGAGGGACGGGAGGAGGAGGGGCAGAGGCGCAGTCTGGCCGGGGTGAGACCTGTAGTCTCAATTCTGCTCAAATTACAGCACCAGCTTCCATGATCTTTACATTTCTCCGTGCAGTGGAAGGTTGGATCTTGGCTTTAGATAAATACACGTCACATTAAACAAGATTCCCTACTTTAGCAGGATTGTTGCCCAAAAGGATATTGCGTTTTGTGAAAGCCTTCCTCACAGTCATTAGCACGATGGTACAGCTTCCTCACCTGTGTGGTCGGCGTCACACGTGGCTTCCTCAGATTCTTCTCCAAAATGGAGCCTCACGATAGAACCTACTTCACAGGGTTGTTATAAGGCTTGAGGAAGACACTGGGTGTGAGATGGTTAGCATGGGGCCTGGCGCATGGCAGCCTTAACCGCCTTCATATCCTGCTCCCTGAGAGTCCCAGCAAAGAGCTGGCATCCCGGGCTTGCCCGTCCTCAGAGGCAGGGGTCCTGTGGCAGGGAGTCATTGGATGGGGTGGGCAGAGTTGTATTCCCTTGAGAGGAGCATCAGTGGCGGGGAGATGGGCGTTGCTGAAATCCTGAGGGGACCCTACAATTCCTGCTTCCCCTGTCCGCAGACAGGCGCTAGAGTCCAGCTGCCCCCAACCTGTGGGCTTTCTGTTTTGCTCTACAGAAAACCTACAAGGAAACACTCCACTCATCGTAATTCGCGTGCTCCAAGCTCTCGGGACTGCTGCTGTGGCTCTGGGGGCCCTAGGAGCTGCCTATTACACCATTGAATCCTTGTGAGCAAACCCCCAGGCCCACGGTCCGGCAGGTACGTGGACCCCCTTTGCTCCCACGCCCCCTGGCAGGGGTAACCCTCAAGCCCACTGGGTCACTGTGCCTGCAGTGCAGGGCCGAGGGAGTGTCTGTCCCTTCTCGGAATAAAGGAGGAATTTATGAGTGGACCAAGCCCCCAGCCTCTCAGGGAAAGCTTAAGAACTGAGTGACTTTCTGGCCTCAGGGTCACGTGGCACGGCTCTCTCAAGCAGCCCTGACACTCTTGATGATTCTAGACCCATTATTGGGATTGTCAAATCAGAGTTCCCCCCAACCCCCACTGGTGGGGCGTTCCCTAGTCACAGATCCCAGACAGGAAGAAGCCAGAGGGGTGGAACAGAGGTTCCCGACCCTCTTCGGGACCGCCTTTGGAACTTTCTCCCTGTTAAGAGAACTTTCCCTTCTGAAGTGCTACTTATCTTTCATGGCCTCGTCCCATTGCTTCCATAAGCTCTTCCCCCACTGCAGTTCCAGTGATTTCTCCCATCTTTTTAACACTGTTTTTTCCAGCCTATTCCATCCTGTATTGTGGATGATTTTTTGGTACCTGTGTGACCTGTCTCTGCAGCTATATTGCAAGATCCTGGAGGGCAGGGAGCGTGCCTTACACAGCATCTCCAGTCCTCCCCTGTCTCGAGCCAGGCTTCTAGGGGCGGAGCCTGAGACAGGAATTTGGGTGCAGAGGATTTATAAGGGAAAATGGGAATGAGAGGTTAAGAGAGGACAGAGGAAGGAGTAGAGCAAGGAGGAGGTCTCTGCTGGAGTCCAGCCTCAGCCTGATCCCAGGGGAGCTCTGGTGCGTGAATTACATCACAGACCCTGTCTCACCATGGGGCAAGAAGATTGGCCTTCTGTGCCCCCCATCGTTGAATCATTGGCAATAGGGGCGGGCCTAGGGAGTGTATGTCTTTGTGGAAAAGCAGATCCTGTTTGTCGTCCCCTGAGAACAAGTTCCTGGGGAAGGAGGTGGCTCTGAGCTGTTAGCTGCCAACATTCACGGTTCACGGGACTGGGGAATGGATGCCCCAGCCCAGAAAGGGGATCTGGGTGGGCGCCAAGAGCACCCACAGGTGTCCCCATTGCCAAATCCACCAGCTGTGAGTGCCTAATAATGGGGGGTAGTCAGCTGGTAATGGCAGCTTTTCAACCCACCCCCAGACCTCCACCAGCCGCAGGAATGGGCGGGGAAGGGCCACAGTAGGGCATGTGCTCAAAGTATCTCAGAAGCCCGACCCAAAAAGTAAACTCACCATCTGCTCGGGGGCTCTGCTGCCTGATCAAGGGACTTTCGTGGAAGAAAGGAAGCACCTTAGGCTTCATGAAATACCACGGTAGCTGAGAGCCTCAGTTTCCCCATCTGTAAATAAGGAAGATCATGGGACCTCTGTCTTGAGATTGCTGGAGTATGAGATAAGGTGCTCAGAGGGCAGGGCTGGCCAGCTGGCTGGTCTTGCTACTATCACCATCGTGGGAGCGGTCGGAAAGATGCAGGCTTGGGAGTCAGAGCTGTAGGCTCCAGTCGTGGCTCTGCTACGTGGTGGCTGGGTCATAGGGGGCGCATCACCCAACTTCTGTGAGAGGCACGTCACTGCGAAAGAAGGAAGACTAGTAACTACCTCCAGGGGGGATGGTTCTGGGGATTAAATGAGGGGATGTTCAGACACACCAGGCCGGTCACAGGGGTTGGGTAGGTGGTGATGACCGGCAGTCTGAAGAATGCCCCTGAGCTAAAGCAGTTTGTCCTAGAGGCTCCTTACAACAGGGCCCATGGTGTCCCCTTGGGTCCTGTCACTGGCAGCAGGCAAGCGTGAGGTCAGATCCCCTCCTACCTCCAGTATATCTGGGGCCTGGAGCAAGTTCCTTAACTCCCGCCATCTTCCTCTTGTTAAATGGGGGTAATACCTCTCACTGGGTTGTTGGGGGAGCGGGTGGAAAATACGCATATCGAACACTTAGCAGAGGGCTCCCCCCAATAGATGAGGCACAGCTGCCCAATCAGCATCATCATCACCTCTTACCTCAGTGTTCCCCAAGCTCGGCCGACTTTGATACCTGCAATATCCTTCCTCCTTTTAAAATTAGCTTTCTTTTTAACTTAGATGCATTTATTTTCAAGGAAAATTTAAGCCTGGCCATAAATGGAAAATCCTATCGCTCGCCATAAAAAGACTTACAGTAGATATAAATCCAAAATGTCATGGAATTCTAGCTGATGAGGGTGCCTGAGAAAGGCTCAGCTCCCGAGGCAGTGCCCTGTGTGTTCCAAGGACACGCGTTGGACATTAAGACTGGCAGCTCCACGATGGGACGCTGTCTTTCAACGCTTTAACCAGGGTTGAAAGATGAATGGCAGGGATCCCGGTTTCTTAATGTGGCATCAGCACCTCCATAGTTCACACAGCACTGAGCCCCGCGTGGAGGGGCCCAGGGAAGGGAGGAGGGAGACGGCTGACAGCAAGGAGGGCTAGCGAAGCGGTTGTGGGGAGGGGAAAAATGGGAGGAGGGGAGTAGAATGGAACCCCATCCAGGGCCTGGAGTAGGTCACACCCTGGCACTGAGAGTGAATCTGTGGCAAAGCCCACAAGACTCCCCGGAAACTGAGGCTATGAGTGTGTTGGGGGTTCTAGTGGCCCATGAGGAGTCTATGTCGCTGACGTCACTTATCAAACTTACAAATGCATGTGAGGCATGAACTTCACAGAGCTCAGTTCTTCCTTCTGCTCTGAGGGGTGACTCCTTATGTCTTCTGAGGTTGGGCCCCTTGCCGGGATGCAGGGCTGGGGTGCTGCTTTCTTAGGGCCAGATAGAACCAGCCCAGGGACAGAACACCCACTTGACGGGCTGGTGCTCCCAGGGACAGACTTCCTCTCTCCACCAAGAGTTGTCCCATGACCACTCCAGTTTCCCTTGAGGGAGAGGGAGACTGTGCCGCCCACCCTGCATGGCCTGAAACGGGCTCCTTCTCAGGCCCCACAGCCCATGCCTGGCAATTCTGATGAGGTGGCCTTTCCCCCATGTGACCCACTGCTTTTGTCAAACTGCTGTTTCAGCACTGGGATGGAATGCTTATTGGCACTGGGGCACTTGAAATGTGTGGGGTTTTTTTTAAGATTTTATTTATTTATTTGACAGAGATAGAGACAGCTAGCGAGAGAGGGAACACAAGCAGGGGGAGTGGGAGAGGAAGAAGCAGGCTCATAGCAGAGGAGCCTGATGTGGGGCTTGAACCCATAACGCCGGGATCACACCCTGAGCCGAAGGCAGACGCTTAACCGCTGTGCCACCCAGGCACCCCTGAAATGTGTTTTAACTGACCTCAGCAAGGCCTGACTTCTTCCAGACTTGCTTCTGCCAGAGCCTGAGCTCCAGCGTCCCATCCCATCGCTCAGTGGCCACTAAGAGTCTGAGGTCTGATTATGGTACCACCAGCAGGGGGCAGGAGAGGACTTTCTAGAAGCCTAGAAGTTGCAGTGACAGCTCCTGGACACTAGTCAACCACAGTGTGTCCCACCCCAACTCCCCACGGTCCCCCGCACAAACCCCTGTGCATGGCAGTACTGACCATGTGCCGGGCACCACACTGGGGACTGTGAGACATGATGACACAGTGGGACACGGATGACCAAGTCCACCAACAGACTTGGAAGTCTGGTAAAGTTGTGGATCTAGGCTGGCCAAGTTTCCCAGGCAAAGGAAGCAAGGCATAATAATTCCCATGGAGACCCGAATGCTTATCTGACATCCAAGCTAGAAGGCAGAGTCCAGATGAGGAGAAAGAGTGCTCATTGGTTAAATAATGCATTCATTCATTCATTCAATATGTCTTGGGTACCTACGCTGTGTTATAGGAGTAAACCAAGACCGACAAAAGATCCATCCCCCATCCAGGAAGCCTGCATTCCAGTGGGCACAGACAGACAGTGGACAAGTTAATGAATAAACAAGATCCCTTGATTTGGTGACAAGTGTTATCAAGGAAATAAAGTATAAAATTGATCTGATAAAGAGCAGAGAAGGGCAGGTGAGCAGGAGAGGATGCTGCTGACCATAGGCTGGTCTGTGAAGGCCTCTCTGAACTGAGACACCTATGGCAGAAGGAGCCAGAAGATGCAATTCTGGGGGAAGAACGTTCTTGCAGACAGAACAGATCCAATAGTTAGGCAGGAAGGAACCTGACATGTTTGGGGACCAGAGAAGAGGCTAATATGTTTGGAGCTCTGGTGGTCAGGATGCCACTGTCAGGAACCAAAGTCAGGCAGGGCCTCGAGGATTTCTATTGTGTTCTAGATGTCTCTCAAGCTGTTGGTTTCGATCTCAAAGATTTCAAAACAATTGCAGTGCCTGTTGCACAGAGGATGGGGAAGGGGGAGGAGGACCAGGTGGGAAACATCTGCACTGGCCTGTGCAGGCAAAGATGGCACTTGGACCAGGGGGTGGCTGTGGAGGGGAAAGTGACCAGGGACCTTATGGGGCCAGAACCAGCAAGTCCTGCTGATAGATTGGATGAAGCGATGAGGGAGCAGGAAGCCTCAAGGATGACTTCTGGGGTACCATTGCCGGAGGCACAAGCACAGGAGGGGATGGAAATGAAGAGTTCTCTTCTGTTGTTACTGTTGAGATGTTGGACTACCAAATGGACATGTCATGGAGGCAGATGGATACATGGAAGTCACCGGAAGAGCCGGGTCTTAGCTCTAAGCGTGGGAGTGATTAGTAAGAGCTGAGATCCACAGCCACAGGCAGTGGGTAAGATGACTCAGGGAGAAGGCATAAATAGAGCCAAGAGCCAGGAACTGAGGCCAGGAAGATGCCATTTAGAAGCCTGGTAGGGAAGGAAGGTGCCAATGGAGAAGACACCTGCTGTGGGTTTGCTCTGGGTCTAGGCAAGCAGGCAGGGTCCCAGTAAGTTCTCAGAGATAGGGAGAGCTGGTAGGTTCAGGTCAACAAGTGGTGTCCACAGGCAGGGAAAGGCAGCAAAGAGACAAGAATCTCAGCAGAAGGGGCTGGTGAGCAGGGCTAGGACCTCTGACCATAAGGATCCTGCTACTACATTTCTGTTTGTCTTCTGTTCCTCACAGAGTGTGGACAGACAGACATGTGCTTCCCTATCCTGGTGCCAGGACCCACCCCCAACTGTAAAGTGAACAGAAGGGGGGCCCTGCCCCAGCACCCAGGTTCACGGCCTCTTCGCCTCTTGGCTGGGTGAGCTGATCCAGGTGCTTCCCAGACTCGCCCTTCCTAGGCATCCTGCATTTTCAACCACTACCCGCATGCTGATCTTTTCTGGTGCAAAAAGCTTTCACTGCCTCATGAGAAGAATGCCTTAGCTTGAGAGCTGAATGAAATGTACCCACCTCCAATAGTTAGTAAATAGTTGGTAAACTAGAAAGTGTTCCGCTCTGACTTCTCTTAATTGAGCTGTAAAATCGGAAGTGGGAATTGGTAGGTTTCCAAATGCCACGAGGCATTTTAAGACTCGATTTGATAAGTGGACTATGGGTTAGATTTTTTGGTGCTACAAATTTCAGAAAACCTAATTCAAAATGATAATAAGGAGATTATCTCAGAGAACACTGGGGAAGCAGCAGGGATGGTTAACTCAACAGGGTCAGCAGGGACCTGGGGACTTATCCAGCTTTCAGCCCTGACACCCCTCAACAGAGGAGGGGCAAATTCCCCTCAAGAGCAGATGGCTGGAAGAGTTCCCAGATTTCCACCCTCATACCTGACCTTCAGAAGCAGGGGCAGTCCGCCTCATCCTAATGTCCCTTCTTGGGTTAAGAAGCTTGTCCCAGAAGCTCCTGCCCCTGGCATACTTGCCTCTAATTGGGGTGACATGCCCCTGAATTGGGTCTCATGCCTCTTCTTCAACAAATTAATGGCATAGGGAATCAAATTATCATGACTGGATTAGACCAAGCCAGAGCTCCCCCTATAATTCTACCCCGGGTCTGGGGCTGAGTTTGCTTCCCTGTGCCGGGCAAAAGAGTAGAGAGCATCCAAACTGGGTGGGACCCCTGCCAGCAGCAGCCACTACAAGAGGCAGGAGTGTTTTAGAAGGTGATACAGTAGACAAGGGAAGGATGAACTCCAGTGGCCAGACCCGTTGGCTTGGACAAGTGCTTGAACCCCGGAAAGCCCCCGAGGGTATGTGAAAGTCAGTGTGTGCGTGTGTGGGGGAGGTGCACTGGGTCATCCAGAGTTCCAGAGGCTCAGCAATTAGACCCTGAGGAAGGGAAATAGTTTGGTGTCCTTCTCAGTCCAGAGACTAAACCATCTAATGGCAGTGGCAAAGCCTCCTCTCTGGGAAAATGTGTTTCTAGAATCTTCTTTCTTAAAGCTTAGTAAGCCCCTCTCACTGGGAGTGAGGAGGCACTCAAAGCAAGGGGCTGCGTGCGTCCCTTCTCCTTTTGGGCACTGAGCATAGTAAAATTCACCACCAGGGCCCAGTTTTGGGGGAGTGAGGCTCAACCGCAGCTGCTGGGGGCTGTGGGGGAGGGGAGGGGAAAAGAAGGCGCCAATGTTGACTGAGCCAAGTCTGAGCCAAGCACTTCGCATAAGCGCCTTACAGCCTGTAGGAAAACACCAGGCTCTGAGTGGTTGTGTTTGGACGAAAAGGAGAGTGGACAAGAGAATGGAAGAAATCTGAATCCTAAATAATTTATTTTTCCACAAGAGGATCTTAACTGCTAAACCCTCCTCACCCACGGGGATGTAACACTGGAAAGCCACCAAAATTCCAAGGTCATGGAATGTTGTCGAAACTAATGGCTCTGTCCTTATTTTTCTTACAGATCCAGTTTCCATCAAGGATCTCTCTTGTCACCAAAATAGAACAAAAAAAAAAAAGAAAAAGAATTCTGTTTCATTAGTGTGTTTTACCCAGAGACACAAAGTTGGACTTGGCAAATGGGTTGGGAAATAAGTGTGGGATGACTTTGTAGACCCCCAGGCAAACAAGGGTGGGGTCTGCCTGTTCCCGTTGGGGACCACAGACCCCAGGGGGGCAACTTTCTCTGCCTGTATTCACAGAACAAACTGCTTCTAATTTTCCCACTCTGAAAGCAAGAATTCTACAACTCGGTTCAATACCTAACATAACCGGTCGACTGCACTTCTGTCCAGTGGTAACCCCGGTTAGTGGGAACAGGAGGAAGGCGCTGGCCCCTTCCCAGGCCTGCACCTCGGGGAACAGAGGCCCCGTGCCCGGGAACACTCTGTCTCTGGGAAATGGCTTCATTTGGCTTCACCTGTGATGGGAGAGGCGCAGGGACAGGGCAAGGGACGACTTGCAGCCCTGCGGTCTGTCCGTGACTTCGCTGCACCCAGCCAGAGCCTGGAGGGTCTTGAGCAGCTGAGGCAGACGTCTCAGCTCAAAGTGATCCCAGGAAACACTAGGAGGGGCAAAGGGTGTGAAACAGAGAAGAGACAGTCAATTCAGGGACAGTGACCACTGGGGACAACTGAAGCTTAGATGATCTGGGGGGAAGGGGAGGGGGCGGGGGAACAAACCACATACCTCAGAGGAATCCTGGCAGAGGCGGGGTGTCTATACACCCATCCCGTTGGTCCTCAGTGAAGGGCTGCCAGAAGGGAGGTGGTTAATTCCCCCCGGGGACTTTTGTCCAATCCACAGATGACGCTCCCGGGCAAAGAAATGTAGGTGGCTACGGTTGGGAGTCCAGAATGCACTGAAGCCCTCAGTCATGGCCAGGGGATATGAGGGGGTGGTTAATGGGGAGGAGGACAGCTCTGAACTCAAGTGAGTACATAGAGCCATGCCCAAGGTATCTGCAGCTCCTCTGAGAGCTGGTCAGGCTGGGAGCCAGCAGGACAGCCCTTGAGGAGACAGGGACCTGGCCTACTTGCAACGGGGAAAGTGGGATTGGGCAAGGGGGGCCAAGCCAGTTCCCAGGAAGCCCACAGCCCACTCACCACCTCCCAATCCCAGGATTTCCTTTCCCAAACAAGCACTGGTAGGTGGGGAGACTGAAAAGCACACACCTCCCAAGAAGCAGCCTCCCCAAGAAGAATGCAGACCCCTGGGGTGGGGGAGGGTCATGTTGCCATCCTGCCCTGCGGGGGTCAGGATGAAAGGGGCCATAGACAGGGTGGAGGGGCCTGGGGCCTATGGCTTCTGCCTCTGCTCAGCCTGGTTCCTCCAGACTGAAGATACTTAGCTCCCTTTCCTGGCCTCGTCATCAGCCCCTTTCCGTAAATGTTGGACGACCTAATCCAAACTGGCTTGAACAAAATGGGGATGTATTGACTGCTATAAAAGTCTAGAGCAAATGCCAGCTCAGATGCGGCTTGTTCCAGGGGGTTCAGGCCATGCCCCCAAACCTGTTTGCAGGGTCGCTTCCATCCTTAGGCAGACTCCTCCCACAAGAGGGCCAGATGGCTGCAGCAGCAACCCCCCCACCCCCCACCTCTGAAGGTCAAATCTGGCAGGGAAGGTGGTCTGGGAAGGGCTCTGATCAACCTCTCATTGGGTCCTGTGTCCCTCCTGGAACCCATGTTGTACCCAGGGGAATGCTGTGACTGGCCAGGCTAGAACCACCTTTGGAATTGAGGGTCAACTCCATGGAGAGTCTGAGGACTGGGAGCAGGGAAGAGGTCAGTGATTTTGGTAACCTGTTACCGAAAGAAATGGGAACAGATGCTGAGCAGCTAAAAAACCACAGATAGGCAGTCCAGGTGGGTTTGGGTCTGCAACCAGAGCCCTGGTGCTGCCCTCCACTCCTGCCCCTTCCCCTCCATTCCCTCTCCTCCATTTCACCAGAATGAGTGCCTGAGTAGCTAGGAGCCAAGAATTCACAGTTGCCTTGAGCCACAGACCCCTTGTGTTTGGATTCCTCACCAGTGGTGACCCTCCCACCCCTGGGAAATGTGACTCGTTGTCACGGTGACTGGGAGATACTATGGGCTGTTAGTGATGAAGGCTGAGAATGCAAAGCACGGGACAGTCCCACACGACAAAGAGTTATCCCACCCAAATACCAATAGCATTCTCATTGGCTATCACTGCCTTTGGGGCTCATCTGTAGATGCTCTCCTACCCTGCCCTTGCATTGGGCCTCACAGTACTTGTCATGGACTGTAGGCATCACTCTTGAAGAGTGGAAACCGTGCATGATAAATGGTCACATGCCAAGCATCTCCCAGTACTCTTCATCCTACAGTTGGCATGTCCACCTCTTTCCTCTGTGATTAGGTCTTGGAGGCAGATACCAGGTGTTTTTCCTCTCTTGAATCCTTCCTGGCACATAAGAGAATGGTATAATAGAACGAATGAATAAGGCTGCCCTGACTGACCAGGTTTTGAGAAGCTGAGATTTGGGTTAGACCACTGTATTCAAAGTGGTCTATAAATATGATCATGGGATTGAAACCTTTTAATTACTAACAATGTCAAGCAATAGCCCTAACAGGTGCTTTGGAGAGGGAAGTTTAGAGCTAGAAGGAAGCATATTTCTGAACATAGTGTAATAACTAAGGCTACCGTGGCTGTGAGTTTGGGGTCAGCCTGGCTGAGACTAGGCCTGTAGGTCTAAGCATCTTCCCCAGGCTGGATTCAGACCTTGCCTCTGACTGTCTCTAGACCATAGACTAGCTGTTCATGAGACAGTCAGGTCTGTCCCACTGGAGCCGTCCTTCCCAGGGTAGAAGATGTACGCAGAAAGAGGGTGCAAGAGGCAGAGGCAGAGCCAAGTCCGGGATGCCCCGTCCTCCTGCAGTTACCCATCTGGCCCACCCAGCTCACCAGTGCCTGGTGCTGGGACCAGTTGAAAGGTCTTGATCTTCTCAGATACTACTCCGGTCTTCATCCTTCCCACCCTACTCCCTCCAGAGGACAGCCACTCTCCCACTGGCCATGAAGCCTGGTGGGTTACAGGTAGAATGCGTAACCACTATCCAGGGAACTAAACTGGCAAATCCAATCATAAAACTGAGATGGAACCCTAAGGTCAGCCTCTCCCGTGCCCTCCAAGGTCCCAGGCTCAATGCCATGTTTGGCAGGGCAGCAAATCGCCTGTAGCTGCTGGTAGCCCGTCAGGGGTAGGACAGCTCTTCATGCTGCTGCTGCAAGTTCTGGCTTCACTGGGAGACTCTGGGAGACCCTCTCTCCCCAGGGCACCTCCTCCTCAGTGTATGCAGGGACAGCAGGTCCCTTGATAATCGGCAGATACTACACACGTATTGCACCTCACACAGCCAGTCATGGAGACTCGGAGCAAGAATTTGAACTGGCAAAGTGCCCTTGGGAACAATTCATGGTACGTTCCTGGCCAAAACCAGGAGCCGAGCCGTGAGCTGGCAAAAGGACTGGGGCTGAGAGGTCTTGAGGCAACTTCTTGCTAAGAGCGTAGACTCGTTGGCTACCAAGGAGGGAAGTATCCAAAGAAGAGAGCCAGTTGGTCTCAGCGACAGAGCTGAAGCAAGGGATCCAGGCTCAGACTCCTCTAGGAGGTTGAGAGTTAACGAGTTCTTTCCAAGTCCTGGGTGACCAATCCCAGTTAAGAAGTTCATAAAATAGATGAATGGGAAAGTCCGCTTGCCTTCCATTAGACTCAAGATGAAGGGTCTGGGTGGGCCAACTCCGTGAAGGCCCTGAACCCCTGGGATTGTATTCTCCTTTATACCTTTCTCCTCCTCCCCCTTCCACTTTTTCTGCCTTTCTCTTGGCTTCCCACCTCCAGTGGTCAAGGGTAAACTGCTTGTACCACGTTCTGGGAAATCTGATTGTACCTGAGACACTGCTGTTTGGACCGCAGTCTGCTGAGGAATGGCCCTGGGATTGAGTTCCATCCGCTGGTGCTCTGTTCTGCAGGTGGGGTAGGAGGTGCTTTTCATGAGCTGATAAGGCATCTTCAAGGAGGCCCCGTGCGTGGAAGAATCCCACAGATACGGAGTGCTCAAAAAGCCCAGCAGGTCCCTGGGTGAGCCCCTGGAGTTGGATCGAGCTGACTAGAAGAAGTGGGACAGAGGATCATTTGGGGTCTACTTTGCACTTCAGTGATTTGTGTTTCGTACATATGTGGGAATGCTGCTTTCTCTGTAGGAACAAGCAAAAGGAAAGTCTTTTCATTCTGGTGGGATCAGGAATTGATTGGCCCATCTCCCTTCAACTACTTAGCAAAACCAGGTACCCTGGTTCAATCCAGTTCTCTGTCTCTGTGCACATCCAGTGGAACTTGGGTAAACACCACCACGCTGGTGGAATTACTCTAAATTCATGACTCGAAGTAATGCTGGCAGGGATTGAATCACCTCACATTTCCCTGATACATTTCTCTCTGGCATCTAACCATACCACCGAGTCTTCCTACCTACCAGCCCCTGTCTTGTCAATATCTGTGCCCCCTTAACCCAATACAAACACTAATTTGATTTCTATCACCACAGACAGATAGATTCATAGTTTTGCCTGCTCTGGAAACTCATGTAAGTGGAATCAACCAGCATGCACTCTTTATCTGGCTTCTTTTGCTCAACAATTTTTTAAAAGGGTTTTATTTATTTATTTATTTGAGAGAGAGAGAAAGAGAGCACAAGTGGGGGTAAGGGCAGAGGGAGAGGGCGAAGGAAAAGCAGACTCCCCACTGAGCAGGGAGCCAGATGAGGGGCTCGATCCCAGGACCCCAAGATCATGACGTGAGCCGAAGGCAGACACTTGACCAACTGAACCACCCAGGTGCCCCTCAAGCATGTTTTGAACCTGATTTATTCTCTCGTATATACCAATAATTTATTCCTTTTTCTTTCTGAGTATTTCCATGTGTGACTGTGCCACAATGAGTTTATCTACTCGCCTATTCACGGATATTCAGGTTGCTTCCCATTTGGAATTTTAAAATAAAGTTGCTATAAATATGTTTGTATGATTCTTTTGGTGGGCTAAAGTTTTCATTTCTCTTTGGTAAATACCTAGGAATGGAATTTCTGGGTCCAAAGGTAGGCAGGTGTTTAACCTGAGGAGAAACTGCCACAGCTCCGAAATGGCTCCACCACATGCCCCTGCGGCACCAGAGCGCGAGGGTCCCGGGTGCGCCACACCATCTGACCACTTCCAGAAGCAAATCAAAGCACGTTACTCCTCTGCAAAACACTCTCTAATGACCGAATGACAGGATATTTTTTTTCAAGATTTTATTTATTTATTTGAAAGAGAGAGAGAGAGAGAGATCACAAGCAGGGGGAGCTGCAGGGGCAGAGGGAGAAGCAAGCTCCCCCCTGAGCTGGGAGTCCAATGTGGGACTCGATCCCAGGACCCTGGGGTCATGACCAGAGCCAAAGGCAGAGGCTTAACCAACTGAGCCACCCAGGCGCCCTAAATGACAGGATATTTAATTATAATAAGGAATTGTTATAAATTTTTCAGTGTGAAAATGACTTTATGGGGCGCCTGGGTGGCACAGTGGTTAAGCGTCTGCCTTCGGCTCAGAGCATGATCGGCGTTATGGGATTGAGCCCCACATCAGGCTCCTCCGCTATGAGCCTGCTTCTTCCTCTCCCACTCCCCCTGCTTGTGTTCCCTCTCTTGCTGGCTGTCTCTATCGCTGTCGAATAAATAAATAAAATCTTAAAAAAAAAAAAAGAAAAAGTGTAAAAAAAAATGACTTTATGTTCAGCATAAAAGAAGTCCTCATCAGAGATAGACACAGAGATAGTTATGGATGAAATGCTGTGATGTCAGGGAGATGGGAAATGGGGAACAGATGGCACAAGGTGGCCACGAGTGGGTCATTGTGGAACCTGTGTGATTGGGGCATGCTGAGTGCATCACACTCTTCTCTCTACTTTTGTGTTGAAAGAAGACCAGAGCCAGACAGAAGTTAGGCATATTTTATTCTAGAAATATGGCAATGGGGGGAAGAGGGACCTCAGTAAAGAACTGAGCTCCATTCTGAATACAAGGACAAGTGTAGATTTATAGTCCAGGAGCAGGGTGGGGTCAGTGGATGGGAAACTACTAGGAGAAAACATGGGGGAAAGAAAAATTCTGGCTGAACCAACTGGATAAGATTCTTGCTGAAGGCAGGCCAGGGTGAAAGATGTTAAGAGGATGGCTGAGGAATTTGATCAGATATCAAGGTTGGTCAGATACCAAAGGTAGAGGATTCTGTAAACTCACCCAGCAGGATTCCCGCTAAACCCGGACTGAACAGGCCAAGCGCTGGGCCAGAGGAGCCTGGCTCTAATTAGGTCAAGAAGAGAGTCTTTGCCAGTGTATTCTCAACATTTTATTTTTTGTAACATTTTATTTATTTATTTATTTATTTATTTATTTATTTATTTGAGAGACAGAGAGAGAGAGAACATGAGCGGGGGTGAGGGGCAGAGGAAAGGGACAAGCAGACTCCCCGCTGAGCAGGGAGCCCGACCCAGGGCTCAATCCCAGGACCCTGAGATCATGACCTGAGCCAAAGGCAGACGTTTAACTTACTGAGCCACCAAGGTGCCCCTGTTCTTGACATTTTAAGTTTCACATTTATTTTTCAAATTTTAAGTGTTTTAAAAATCCTCCAGTGGTTGGGGGAGCTTACAAGCCCCCTCCTTCTCTGATTGCATCTCCTGCTCTGGCCCCCCTAATGCGTTCCAGCTGTGGAGACCTCCCTGCTGTTTCTCACCAGTGCCAGGCACCCTCCACCCTAGGCCTTTGTGCTGGTTGGTCCCTGTGCCCGGCACACTCTTCCCCTAGCCCATGGCTGTCTTGAGCTGAAGGAATTTAAAAAACAGCAGGTGCGGGAAGGACTCTGTGACCTTCCCCCGAAGCAGGTCATAGACCCTCAGGTGAAAGGTGGTCTCTCTATACCTACAGGAAATGAGCATCCTTATCTCCAAGACACAGATGTCCAATCACATTTTCCTACAACTTTTCATTCTTCCTCAACCCTAGAGTTGAAAGGCTCAGGTTTAACTGCTTCTGCAAGTCTACATTTCCTGATAAAGGCTCCCATGTCACATAAAACTTATATTAAATAAGGCTCATGCTTTTCTGTTATTAATCTGTTTTTTGGTACAGAGGCTCCAGCCAAGAACTTAGAAGGATAGAAGGAAAGATATTTTTCCTCCTCTACATTTGCCTTCAAGTATTTGCTTAAATGTAATTTTGCCAATGAGGTCCACCCTGACCACCTGCTTAGAACTACTACAAACCCCCACTTACTTCTATTCCCATAGCCCTCAGTACTCTCTAAAATGCTGTAAAATTTACTTAATGCTTTTGGTGATTATTTATTGCCTGTCTCCTTCCTCCAGCCTGTAAGATCTACCAGCCAGGGATCTCTTTATTTTGTTGTTCACAAACATATTGCCAGCTCCTGTAACAATGGCTGGCATATAGAAAGAGTCAATAATATTTTGTTTGAATTGAAAGACAGGGAGAGACAGAAGAAGAGAGGGAAAGAGGGAAGAGATGGGGAGGGAGGAAGAAAGAGTGGAGTAGAATGTAACATTTTTCTAGAGGAAGGGGGGACGCATCTGGAGGCACTTTTGTTCTACTAGTTTGTTCGTTTTATGACCTTGTTTGGTTAGTATCAGAAATAAAAAGCAAGAGCAGTCTCTTGGTCTAGTGTATAGGCCGGTCTTAGGATAAGCTCGCCTGAAATGATGCCTCATGCCTGTCAGTCACTTCAGAGGGCTTCAAAGTTACACACCCAGACCCCCTCAGCTCTTTGACCCCAAGTTCTCTTAAGGCCCTGCAGTAAGGATTGGCACAGCAACCTCACAGTGTCGGGGAGGGGGGGGCCCTCTGGTGCTCAGCTGGTCTGTGTCCTTCCAAGAGGACACACCCAACAGGCTGACCACAAGCCACAGGGGAAGGACTCCTGTGGGGAGGCAGGTTGGCAAACACCCCTTCTTTGTCACTGTGACCTCTGGAGGGAGCTTCCAGGGGTCAGCTGAGGACCCAGGAAGGGCTGCTATACTGGGGCAGGAAGTCTTTGGCTAACTGTTGGTGGGTGGGGCTTTAAAGTTACCTTCCTCCCCTAGGCTTTCTTTGCCCCCTTCTTCACAAAATGAAGACAAACCACTTTCTCTCTCAGCTTCATCGGAGAATGAAGATGAACAAGGGGTGGGGCCGAAGGGAGCATTAGCAAACCACACAGTGAGGTCTTCTGACAGCCATGGCAGCCACTGGTCCTAACGGAAGGGAGAAGGGATGGAAAAGGTGCCTACCTGAGTGTGGGGCTGAATTCTATATAAGCAACCGAGCAGCCAGGCTCCGCCGCAACACCCCTCCCCCACCCAGTGGGATACACTCCCCCTCTCCACCAGGCCATATCCTTGAGGCAAGAGGAAGCTGCAGAGCAAGAAACAGTGGCCCTTGGAGTTGGGAATCAGGTCACGAGTTTACCTCATGCAAACCAGCTCCCTGGAAACCTGCAGGGAAGAGATGACTCAACACACACATCCCAGAATCCTCACCGGCTCTTGGCAAGTACGCCTTCCCCCACCCCCTCAGCCACAGCTGCGGGGGGGAATGCAATGTGCCTCCTTTCTCTTATTCCTCCTGCACTGTTCGCATGGAGCAGCAAACACAGAAAGACCTTATTCACAGGCTCCATGGCTTGGCCCTCTATTGAAAGCTTTCTGAAAATGCAAATTCCTCAGAAGTGGATTCTTTTCAAACACTTTAAAGTTGTATATTCCCTCTGAGAGCAGTTAGGCTGACCAAGACTTCCATGGGCTGGAGACTCCTTAAAAATAATATTTACGGTTAAAGGAGGAATGTCTGAAACAGCCAGGAAGCAGAACTTCCAGCTGTGAAGTCAGGCTAGACAACAAAAGGTGGTTTCTCTGGGCCTCCCCTCACTGGGGGTGCACAGGTGGGAAGCCTCCTACTTTTTTGCTGTCTGTGCCCCTCCCCCACCTCGGCCTTGCCTCCTTCATTCAGTACCGCCTTGTGCCAGTGCCCACGTTAGTCCTGGGTGACTGGGGCCCAACAACAAGACAGAATTGTTGCCCGTGAGAAACAGAAAGCCAGTGAGCTAGACAGTCCTCTAAAGGAGGAGACTTTCCCCTCTCCTGGGGCCCTGAGTCTTCCTGCTCCTTTCACTCCATAGAACCCAGAGCTTCTCCTTTCAGCCCCTCCCCAGAGGAGCAGATCCCTGGTGGGATGACTGTTGTGTCAATAAGATTGGGTATTTTAAGTCTTGTATTTGTAGATGAGGCCCCTCTACAGTGCTTCTGGCTCCACCACCTGCCAAGTCTCATGGGGTGTCCCTCCCTCCCGCAGAGGCTGTCGCTGGAGGAGGGGGTGTGCTCTCCTCCCTCAGGCATCAGACAGGATTTAAGCTCAGGTATTGAGGAACACAGGATTCCCTCTCTCCCCCCACTACCTTTCCTACCCCCCACCAAGAGATCACTTGGTTAAAATGGACATTTTTTACCCTGATTATATACGATTTCATCCCATATATGTGTGACCCATTCTTTTCATTTCTCATGGAAATCTTTCCAATAGCTCATTTTCAGCAGCTGCATGATGTCCCATCACATGACTGTTTCATAATTGATCAAATGAGACTCTGCCACCCCAAAACATGCCACTTTGGCTTAAGGATTGTTTTGAGCTAAAAGCACTTAAAGAACAGGAGCTCCAGGAAGGGCATTCTGATCTCCCCTTTTGTCTCTGAAAGTAGGAGATTAAAAACTCACATGTGAAAGATGTCCCTCCTCTCCACCGGAGGGAAAGTAACATTCTTATCATCAAGGACAAGTAATTGAGACCTAGAGAATTCTATACACACAGACCTCATCTAGATACTTATTATCTTCCTGTAGCCTCCCCGGGCAGTTTAATACTTTCCCCACAGTTGTCTCTCTTTGTTCAACCTGATGGAAAACTAAGTACTTTCCACCATTTCTCTGGGTTTTCACTTCCTTTTAAGAGTTCCCATATCATACAAAATGTATATAAATTTGTATGCCTTTCACCTGCTAACCTGCCCTATGTGTCTAATTCTCAATCTCAGGCAAAGAAATCTTAAAATGGTAGAGGAGAAACGTTGCCTCGCCTACAGTGGCAACGGGTAATGATCCCCATCCTGACAGTGGGCCCACCAGCCCGTCCCTTTCCCAGCATTCCAAGCGAGAGTCCTATGTCACTCTAATTGGACTGCCTTGGATCACATGACCACTGGTGATGGGGACCAGAGGAGTGCGCTGATTGGCTTAGGCCCCCCAGGGCCCGGCCACGGGGTGGACGGAGGTTAGCTTCCTCTGAGTAGGCTGCGCTAGGGAAGGCAGAATATCTGAATGAAAATTAGGTCATTTTAATTAAGGAAGCCTGGAATGCTGGGAAGACGATCAACACATATTGGTTCTCAATTGGTTTCTCCTTTTTTTTTTTAACAGTTCACCTGCTGATGAATATACAAATTTGTCCAATCTTTCACTTTCATAAATAGTATTACAATGAGCATCCCTAAAGATACCTACTTTTTGCATAAGATCCCTTCTCAATGCCACCATCATCTGATTACCAGACCCTCCCCCCCATACCCTCTTCAGACTTGCCCTATCCCTCTCTCCGTGAGTCTGTGGCCCCAAGATCAATCTTCATTATTTTTTTTTAAGATTTTATTTATTTGACAGAGATAGAGACAGCCAGTGAGAGAGGGAACACAAGCAGGGGGAGTGGGAGAGGAAGAAGCAGGCTCATAGCGGAAGAGCCTGATGTGTGTCTCGATCCCGCAACGCCGGGATCACGCCCTGAGCCGAAGGCAGATGCTTAACCGCTGTGCCACCCAGGCACCCCTCAATCTTCATTATTATGACTTCCGTAGCCTGAGTAATGAACACAGAAATGAGTCAGGGTGGCCTTCTAGGGTTGGGACATGTGATGTCCAATTCTCACTCCACAGCAGCCAGTTTTGGTGAGAAAGTATTCCCCTAGGGCCAGAAATCCAGGAAAGATACCCTCATAGGCCCACCTACCATGTCTTTTTAGACTAATTCATTACTCTTCCTTTAAGCCAGGCACATCCTGCCACAGGTTGACCTGGCATCAAATAAAGTATCTCTAGCCCCCTTCCTCTATCCCACCAATGGGAATATAGTGGAAGTCGATAGAAATCTGATGGTGAATGCTACACTCTACTACCAGATCAAGACGCTCATTCCCTTAGATCCCATAGCTCGCAGCTATGTCTGTCTCTGGGAATTGCCCTTGGCTTAAAAAAAGTTATCGCTTCACCCAAGATCATGCCACTTCTCTAGAGGCAAGGTGAACCTAACGACAGGCCTGCAGAGGCAGAAAAATGTTCCCTTCTTCCCTTCTAGGTTCTTTGGCTGGTCTAATAATTAATTGGCATAAGACAGATTAACAGGAGAAAACAAATTTAATTACATATGTATGGGAGCCCCATAAAAATATGAGACTCAAAGGTAGTCAGGCAATTGAGGCTTCTGTGCCATGGTGAGCAAAGGAAAGGGATGGGAGCCTGGGGCTTCAAAGGGGAGAAAGGAAATTCCAAGGAAGATGAGAAGAGCAGATGTTTAGTAATCAAATGTCCCGCCATGCAGATGTCTTTCGCATAAAAAGAAGTTATTGCTGATAATAGCTCTCTCTCTGGGCTGGGCCCCCTATGTCCATTATTTTAGGCAGTTAAGGGAGAGCTTTAAAAAAAAAAAAAAAAAGCTTTTCCTGAGTCTCCTGGGACTTGATTGCCTTCGGCTCAAAATAATCCACAAGCTGAAGGGGCACGTTTGGGATAGCATATTCTGCTCGCCTTCAGGTCCATGTGGGGGTAAAAAGGCTTGGACTCGTGTCTCATTTTGAGACAACTCTGAAAGACCACCCCAGCTCCAGAGCTCACTATGCGTTCCAGTTATCTACCGCCACACAACAAACCATGCCAAAACTTAGTGGCATAAAACAATGATTTATTTCCCATGTTTCTCTGGGTTGATGGGGCTCAACGAGGTAGTTCGTGGTATAGCTGGGGTCACTCATACAGCTGATTCAAGCCGGCAGCTTGGTGGGAGCTGGAACACCCACGTTCGTCTCTTATCCTGCAGGGTCCTCTCCACATGAAGTGGCCTACTACGGGCTTCTTTACACATGGCGGCTGAATTCTAAGGAGTGTTCCAAGAGGACAAGCCCCACTGTGCAGGCCCTGAACAAGTCTCTACTTGAATCATTCTTGCTAATGTCACATGAGCCAAGACTGAGTCAATATGGAACTATATAAGGATGGGAATGTCGGAAGGTTCGGTTGACTGGGGGCCACCAACGTCACAATCGACCGCAGTCTGCCCTCCAACTCCTGATAATTCGAATCCACTTACGAAATAAAGTCACCCCTCAAAACGAACCAAAACAAAACTTCCAAAGTGGTTTTCCATGCCAGCGCCACACTCAGGCCCGAGGTCCAGGATCCCGCCATGAAAACTGGATCCAGATGGGGATGATACCTGGCGGCGTGGTGCCTCAGGTGTAGCTCTTCACATTTGGTTTCTTAGGCACAGAGGCCCATGCACTTCGAAGAGCAGTTACTTCCCCCAACACCTGACACATACTGGCGAGACAGAGACAGGAAAATAAAATAGAAACTCTCTCATCCAAAAGTTGAGGGGAAAGGGAGGCACATAAAATGGCGAGCCCACAGCTATAACAAAAAATCTTTCCACATACTCATTTAGTTGCCTCTCACAGATTTTGGTGTTTTCTTTTCGCTTTAATTCAAGTAAAATTATTTCCTAATTTCTCATGTGTTGCTTTAAGATGTTACGTAGGATCGTGTTGTTAATTCCCATATATTTGAGGACTTTCTGGATATTGTACTGTTATTGATTCTTAATTTTAATACCTCTGTGGTTGATGACAAATTTAATACCTCAGGTAATGTACTCAGCTTGTGTTCAATCGTTTGAAATTTACTGAGACATGTTTTATGGGCCAGCATATGGTCTATCTTGGTGAATGTTCTGTATGCTTTTTTTATGCAATCTGAAAATCTCTGCTTTTTACATAAAAGTATTTAGTTCATTGATATTAAATAACTATTAACATGGTTGGATTTAAGTCTACCATCTTGGTTTAGTTTTTTATTTGTCCCTGAAGTTGGTTTTTTTCTCTCCTTATCCTTCTCTGCCACACTTTGGGTGAACTGAATATGGCATTTAGCTCATCTATTAGCTTTTTAGCTAAGCTTCTTGATGTTGTTTCTAGAGGTTGTTTTCCTAGAAACTAAAACATGCATCTTTAACTTATTCACGGTGTTGAATTTAAGCCAGCCTGCCACCCCCACATGTCACTTCCTCTCTGTGGACTGTCTGTCTCTCACACACACCGTTTCTATGGTCCTGGAATCTGTTTATTCATGCATTTTTCTGTCAGATACACACTTACTGAGCACCAGGATAGGGCAGGAAGAGGGTACCAGATCTCAAGCAAGGCATGAATAGAAAGCGAGTTGGCTCCTTCCACCACCAGAAATGACAAGGTGATGCAATCATTAAGACCAACATGAGATGATGCGGTCACTGTAGAAGGGGAGGTCCTTTATAAGGTTGAAGCCAGACACGTTCTTCAGTCATCTCCCGAGCGGTTCTGGTCAGCTAGATCTGAGCAAGTCGGGCTTTGTGCACAAATGGTACAGCCAAAGTCATTGAGCTAGAAAAGCCAGAAAGATTCCCAGTGATGTGGGGTCAATTTTCCACATTAGTGTATCTGAGGATGACTTAAGAGCGTCTCGAAAACATCAGTGCACAGGTTTAGTGTAAGTTTGTGGGCAGAAGTACTGTTTATAATCGCATGAAAGTTTGCAACATGGGGCGCCTGGGGGGGCTCAGTCAGGTAGCATCTGCCTTTGGCTCAGGTCATGATCCCAGGATCCTGGGATTGAGCCCCGCATCAGGCTCCCTGCTCAGCAAGGAGCCTGCTTCTCCCTCTCCTCCCCACTCATGCTCTCTCTCTCTATCTCTGTCACTACCTCTGTCTCTCTCTCAAATAAAGAAATGAAATCTTTGAAAGAAAAAGTTTGCAATATAAGGGCACTGATTAAAATAAATTAGAGTTAATCATATACATAATACTATTTGGCCTTTTGAAATGATGATGTCAGTCTATAGATGTTGACATGGAAAGATATCCAAAATATATGGTCCAGTGAGAAAAGCAGGTATCAGGACACTATGAACTGTGTGATACCGTTTGCATAAATGTGTTATGGGCTGTGACATGCATAGTAGGAAGCACAGAGTAGGGACTGTGTCTAGTTTTGAAAATGGTATGTTCCAGCAGTGCGGCATAACACAGTGATTTACACATAGTAGGCCCTCAATAAATATTTGGTGAATATAGCAAGCACTTTGTTTAAAATTTGGAAAGCTAATCCCCTTAATAATAAGAAACTGGGCAATACTTTTTTATTTTTTATTGTCCCTATTTTCTGGTTTTTTTTTCCTACAAGAAATATGATGGGTAGAGGATTATAACCGCTACCTCAAAATTACCCCAGAATGAATCCATAAATTCTTCCACACGCACTATTTTTTTTCTTTTGTTTTTATTCACTTTTTTAGAGGGGGGAGGGGCAGAGGGAGAGAGAGAATCTCAAGGAGGATCCACCCTGAGCCCAATACAGGGCTCAATCTCATGACCCTGATATCATGACCTGAGCCGAAACCAAGAGTCAGACACTTAACTGGCTGAGCCACCCAGGCACCCCTGCAAACACACTGTTTTTAGGTCTTTTATTGTATGTGTTGGTGGCTGAGGGCACTCGCCCTTCCTTGACTACAGACTGGTCTTTTCAAGTTTGCTTCTAAGACAAACCAGTGACTTCTGGATGTTGATTTGTCCGAGATCCATAGCGAAGAGGGGGAAAAAAGTGTAAAAACTCAAAATGCTTGGAATTCTTGTTAGAGGATTATAAAACTGAAGGAGGACATGAGTTTCTGAATTCCATTCCACTATCCAGAGAATAAAGATAAGTACATAACGATTGTGTCAGGTATTAAGTAAACACCAGGTGGAAGAAGAGGAGTTTCAAAAGAATGCAAATGGATGAAAATTCTTCCTACCACCTTGATCACAAGAGTGGTGACAAGTGATTGTTCTCAAAGACTGAAATGCAAACTGCAAACACAGTAAAATCCCTGAGCTCCCAGATTAGAGAACAGCACAGAGTTCGGTACAAGGGTCCAAGTGAAAATATAACATTTTAAATATTTTATGTGTATCTTTGTTTTTATCTTTCCCTGACTAAAAATAAAGAAAAAACATTTAAGCTTGCTTAAAAAATATACCAGTAAAATACTTTTTTAAAAAAGTCACAGGAAAGGGGCGCCTGGGTGGCTCAGTATGTTAAGCATCTGCCTTCAGCTCAGATCATGATCTCAGGGTCCTGGGATTGAGCCCCGCCTGCAAAGGGCTCCCTGCTCAGAGGGGAGTCTGCTTCTCCCTCTCCCTCTTCCCCTCCCCACCCATTCATGCACATGCAGGCGCTCTCTCTCTCTCTCTCAAATAAATAAGTAAACCTTTTTTTTAAAAAAGTCACAGGAGGGGCGCCTGGGTGGCGCAGTCGTTAAGCACCTGCCTTCGGCTCAGGGCGTGATCCCGGCATTCTGGGATTGAGCCCCACATCAGGCTCCTCTGCTGGGAGCCTGCTTCTTTCCTCTCCCACTCCCCCTGCTTGTGTTCCCTCTCTAGCTGGCTGTCTCTCTGTCAAATAAATAAACAAAATCTTAAAAAAAAAAAAAGTCACAGGAAACATTAGGAAGGTTGGGAAAATTAGGTTAGGAGAAATAATGTGAAGCCAGAGATAAGATTAATACACAAAATGCTTACCATGACAATCCTCTACATTTACTAGCTATGGGCCACATTTTGACTCTGAGCTTCCTAGCAGCTCATGCAAAGAAGGAAACAAGCCCAGCCATATTACAGTGTTTGTTAGATATAAACAAATCTGTTGCTTAATTCTAAGACCAGAAGGGAATTTCTTCCATATGCTTCCATATAGAAGGCTTATGTAATATAGCAAGCAAGGCCCTAAAAACATCCTTATTGTAAATAAAACAATGAGTGCCACGGGGCTGGTGTCAACAGTTGACAGACAGTCGTCCTTCTTCAAGTCAATGGCATGGCTCCATGTGGGCTCAAACAAAACAACCCTAGGCACCTAGGGGCAGAGAGCGTGTGATCATCCGAGATGTAGTATTTAATCCCAAAGTAAATGCTAACGAGGGCTGGAGCCCTCATGCATGACTGAATGTGTAACTACCATTCAGACAAGTCTTCCTAACTGTTGTTTAATTCAACCGAATGTTTGCTAAGTATCAAACAAGAGTGAGTTTGCGGTCGTGGCTCCGATCTGACAAGGACCCTTAATATTCTATGTTGCCAGTTAAGTGCAGACCTCAATGTTTAAAGAGGCAGCTGAGCTGGGGGCAGGGTTAACAACCGCTTCTGAAAGTCAAGGAGTCTGAAAAGAGGTCTCCTCCAGATGTCCCCCCACAGAGGGGGGCCAGGCAGGACCAGGCAGGGCCACTTTGGTTTCGTCCTCACACACAAATTCTTAGGCTAGTATTCCTGACCTTTTCAGGTCCAAGAACCATTTTTAATCCACCCCCCGGAACATGTTTAATAATTATAACTTTGGAACTAGTTGATCGAAGAATATATAAAATAACAGACTTCTTAATAATTATGCATGTAATAAAATATAGGAAAAGATTTGTAACTATGTATGGTAACTGATGTTAACTAGAATTATCATGATTATTTTGAAATATATACAAATGTTGAATCATTATGTTGTATACCTGAAACTAATGTTACATGTCAACTGTACCTCAATAAAGAAGAAAGAAGAAAGAAAGAAAGAAAGAAAGAAAGAAAGAAAGAAAGAAAGAACCTAACTAAATAGATAAGCAATAAGTGAAGATAAAAATCACCAATATTTTGGCTGCCCAGCCTCTATTCCTCTCTATGGAAGCCAAAGGTGAATCAAATATTCTCTCATTCAACTTCTTTATAACTAGTACATCATCCTGTAACCTAAAGTTAGCCAATTAGGTGCTCCTGCCAAGGACTTTGAATTGTGAAGGAGTGATGCAAAGGCCCTGTGGTCAATCAGATAATATTCACAGTGACTGCAGCAGAGTTCAGAGTTTAACAGCATAAGCCTAAGGGGCTAGCAGCAATAATGCCAGGTCCACCTTCCCAGGCAGACTGTTATTGAGAGGATACTGCCATCAAAGAGGTTTCTCTGATTTCAGCAGAAGATCCCAGAGTGGCAGAGTGGCTTCTCTGATGTGTCAGTTCACAGCCCCTTGAATTGAATGGAGACTGGGTCCCCTTGAAAAAAAAACCATGTGATAACATCAAAAACGTATTCTGCCTGTCTTATTCCTGCTTTCCCTTAGGGGATTTGACCACATGTCAGGGAAACTGTGCCCTGGAGAAAGGAATGAATCAGAACTTTCAGGGGATTTGGGACACGGGTCAAACCAACAGTAATCCTAGGGGGACCCGAACACCACCAGGTTAGGGCCGCCTGGGTGGCACAGCAGTTAAGCGTCTGCCTTCGGCTCAGGGCGTGATCCTGGCGTTATGGGATCGAGCCCCACATCAGGCTCTTCTGCTATGAGCCTGCTTCTTCCTCTCCCACTCCCCCTACTTGTGTTCCCTCTCTCGCTGGCTGTCTCTATCTCTGTCGAATAAATAAATAAAATCTTAAAAAAAAAAAAAAGAACACCACCAGGTTGAGTGATAAATGGAGTTTTGATTGGAGACCTACTCATAGTAGGACTGTTGGAATCCTCTACCCATTATTTCTCCAGTGTCTCGGGGTTGGATTGGAATAGATGTTCTAAACCTCAGGTAGAATCCACACATTGGTTCTATGACCCAAAAGTAAGGCCTATTATGATGGGAAGGGCAAGGGAGAAGCCCCTGGAATCCCCCTTCCCAACAAACAGCAAATCTGAAGGGAAATAAAAGCCCAGAAGGGAGTACTGTTATTAGTATCCCTGAGAATGAGTCAAAGGTGTGTGTGTGTGTGTGTGTGTGTGTGTGTTTTGGGGGGACGATTTCTCTTACAGTCCTACATAACTCTCCCATCCGACCAATGGAGAAGTATGGGGAGGGAGTGGACACAGCAAGTCTCTTCCATTTTGCTTCTAGACTTTGGGCTGGGTGGGCCTTGACCATCTCACTGCCCTATGGGACATCATGGTGGTTTATTGCATTGATGATATTGTGCTTAGACTCAATGAGGTGCCTTAGAGGCTCTCATAGTACACGGGTTCACTGAGTTTCCCCAAATATTATCAACAATTCATAGAAAGATATTGATTGTCTTGGCTTTTCCCTCACAATGACAAGATGGCTGCCACAGGTCCAAATATCAAATCCACACAACAATGTCCCAAACAAGAAGGAGAATGGGCTAAAAAGGACTATTGGCTTTCCCTATTCAAGAAAGAAAATCTTCCCCGGAAGTCTCTCCAGGGGACTTACTCTTGTGTTGGAGTGGCTAGAATTGAGTCACACACCCACCCCAAGACCAATCAGAAACGAAGAAGAGCGGCAGTGTCATAGGTGGCTTAATCTACTAGTGATTCAACCCCCGTCCCTTTGTAACAAACCCAGGGCTCAGTGAACATGGAGGGGCAGTGAGTACTGTCTGTTACAGCCAGTACCCTTGTCCTGTCACTGTCTAGTTAAAAACCAACCTAAATTGTCCTTGAAGCCACAGAAATCATCCTTGTAAGAGAATGACGGCATAACTTCCAGATCTGTGCTGCCCAATATGATAGCCACTAACCACGTGCGGCTATTTAAATTTAACTTAAAATTAATTAAAATTAAATAAAAAATTAAAAACAGTGCCTCAGTCACACTAGCCACATGTCAAGTGCTCGATAACCACCAATGGCTCGTGGCTACCATCCCAGATAGCACAGACTTAAGGTACTTTCGTCATCACAGAAAGTTCCGTTGGCAAGCACTGCTTCTGCCGCCAGTGGTTAAGTGATAAGAGACTTCTTCTAAAGCTATGAGGTGAGGGTTTCACTGTCTCCCCCAGTGTCATGCCACACTCTCAAGTCATTGCAACACCCCCTCGCCTTTGCCTAGCACAGCCTGAGAATGGGGAGCTGAGCAGTCTTGAAGCCGGTAATCACAGAGCTTCCTGACCCGCGGAACCACAGTTAACATATAGATCTGGCGAAGAAACTCGAGTTTTGGGGCACTCACTAGGATCCTGATTGAATCCTCCATTCATGTCTGTGGGCAGGAGAGGTGCTGGCCAGGAGCTGATCTGAACAAATCTTATTAATCATAAGATTAATATTTAATGGTGACCCTGTCCTTCTCCAGGCCCCCTGTAAAGAGCAATCATGAAGTCACCCACTGCACACATCCCCAAAACACACATTCTTTCTAGATCTCATCAGCCGGGGACGAAGGGGCGGTAGAAGGTGTGCAGAATGAGACATACAGGTACCCGGGCAGGGAGTCCATGGTGAGCGCTGGCTCTCAGGCCCGCCGCAGCTGACATTCTACTGGATTGTCTATAAAGGGGTGTGCGGGCTGAGCTCTGGCTGAGGAAGTGGGATGCCTCCTGCGATAACCCCCTGATCCACTCGAAACTTAAGAGGCCTGACGATTAAGGGGCCAGCTTGAGTGAGGTTGGTACATTCACACCCTGGGGGAGGTGAAGGCCCCATTCAGCTCTCAGAGCCCACAGCCACTTCCCGGCCATTCTCAGCCAGTGCCATTCTCCTGCAAGGCGGGATCTTGGGAGACTCATGCTCAAACTCTAACTCGCCCTGGCCAGGGGAGTTTTAAGGGAGGACCAGCTTGAGTGGCTTCGAGGTCACCCTACGTCATTGCAGCCCAGGTCAGCTGCCGCTCCCCTCCCTGCTGCGCCAGAGGCTTGGATGCCAACAGATCCCCACAAAGTCACCTTGAGGCCCAGGCCAGGGCAGCAGGTGCAGACAGCCTCTCCGGGGTCACAAGCTGAAGCTGCATTTGGCCAACGTTGCACCAGGGGGAAGATGCAGACACGTTGGCAATGCTCGGGAGAGCTTGTCACCTGCTCCCGGGTGCCAGGCAGAGCTGGTTGGTGTCCCCGCTTTTGCAAGGATGTTCTTTCAGCTGTTACTCCCAGGTCTCTCATGTGTGCCCCAGAAGATGGGGGGATGGGGTCGGTTGCTCGAGCACAGGCTGAGTGCGTGTTTCTGCAGATGGAGGATTGCCTTTCTGCCCCCCAAAGCTCTCAGCCTGTTCCCCTGCCCACCTCTGCTCCTGACGCCACTGACCCATCCTGGGCCCAGCGAGTGTACAGTGGGGATTAGAGCCAGGGCCTTTCTGCCTGGCCATCTTCACAGACCTTCATTAGACCTTCATTTCCCTAAAGTTCAGGTGAAACTGAGCTGCTTGACCCTCATATGAGCACCAGCTGTCACAGAGATCTGCATACCCAGTACCCCGATAGGAGCCATCGGCCAGGTAGGCGATGGAGGGAGCAGAACACATCACCCCAAAATGTGCCACTGTGGCATGTGGATTGTTTGAGCTGAAAGCAATCAAGACCCAAAAGACTCAGGAAAAGCCTGACCCAGAAAGAGAGCTATTACCAGAGATCATTTTTTCTTTCTTTCTTTCTTTTTTTTTTTTTTTTTTATCAGAGAGACTTACCTGCACGGCAGGGCCAACATCTGGTTACCAAACATCTGCTCTTCTCATCTTCCTGTGGATTGTCCTCCTCCCTTTGGAGCCCAGGCCCCTGTCCCGTTCTTCAGCTCAGGATGGCATGTGAGCCTCCATTGCCCCGCTGCCTTTGAGTCTTTTTTTTTTTTTTAATTTTTTTTTTTAAGATTTATTTAGTTATTTATTTATTTGACAGAGATAGAGACAGCCATCGAGAGAGGGAACACAAGCAGGGGGAGTGGGAGAGGAAGAAGCACTCATAGCAGAGGAGCCTGATGTGGGGGCTCGATCCCATAACGCCGGGATCACGCCCTGAGCGGAAGGCAGACGCTTAACCGCTGTGCCACCCAGGCGCCCCTGCGGGGTGGCAGTATGGATGTAATTAAATTTATTTTGCTCCTGTTAATCTGTCTTATGTTAATTTAATTATTAGAGCAGCCAAAGAACCTAGAAGGGAAGAAAGGAAACTGTTCCACCCTTGGGGCACCTATGGTGGCTCAGTCCGTCGGGTGTCTGCCTTCGGCTCAGGCCATGATCCCGGGGTCCTGGGGGTCCTGGGATCGAGCCCATGTCGGGCTCCCTGCTCAGTGGGGAGCATGCTTCACCCTCTTCCTCTGCCTGCCCTGCCTGCCCTGTCACTACCCCTGCTTATGCTCTCTCTCTCACTCTCTCTGTCAAATAAATAAATAATATCTTAAAAAAAAAAAAAAGGAAATGTTCCACCCCCAACAACAAGGAAATGAAGTCTGAGTACTCGGGGGTCATCCAGCATCCGGGACTCTGCACGGGGCCTGCTCCACCATCCTGCCCACAGGGCCCTTTCAGACCAGTCTGGGAACTCCCTCCCACCCCAGACTCGGTCCTCTCTGGGTCCTGGGGACTCCCCCCAGCTTCCTTCCCCTTCACGGTCTTCCTCACACTGAAGATCTTTCTCCCCCTATAAGGCTCCCCCGGAGCACACACACTGTCCCCAGGTCCCACCTTCCTCAAAGCTCCAAAAGCAATTGTTTTAGTGGCAAAGAGGGAAAAGGAAACACGTGAAGGAAGAGCAATGGGAAAGGGAAAAAAGCGAAGGGGCAGGGGAAGGGAGAAGAAGAGTGGAGGGGAGGAGCGGAAGGAGGGAGGGAGGAGGGCAGAAGAGAGAAGGCAGAAGAGAGAAGAGGGAGGGAACGGTAGAGGGGAGGAGGAGGAAGGAAGAATAGCATGAAAAACCAGGAGAAAAGAGGACAAAGGAGGTACCCAAAACCAAACCAAACCAAAATCACTCCTTCTTTTCCAAATCAGTAAGTTTCTCTCACTCTTCCCACCAGGTTCTGCCTGAGGGACCACAGAGAAGCAAATTGTTTCAGAAATCCCAGTTTCACTTTACATCTTCATCAAAAACCAGAGAAATCAGAAAAAGCCTATTTGTTTAATGATCTTTTCAAGGGCGTGGGCACAGAGGAGGAAAAAACCCATCTTGGCCTCCTGCCCCCCGCTCTTTTTTTTAACGTCTTTGTAGTTTCCTGTTAATTTAATACCTGAACCTTTGCCATGTAAATAACACAGGTAAAGATAAACTGCACCAGCCCTGGACTCCGACCTTTGTTGAACACCCACCCCCTCTCTGATTCATCCTCTATCTCATCATTGGAAGGTTTGAAATTGTTACCTGGAAACTTAAAACCTGGAGAATAAATAGCTCGAGGCAGAGTGTGTTGGTTTTATTTATTTTTATTATTATTTTATTCTAATAAGAGAGTGAGCACAAGCAGGGGGAGCTGCAGGCAGAGGGAGAAGCAGGCTCCCCACGGAGCAAGGAGCCCGATGCGGGACTCAATGCCAGGACCCTGGGATCATAACCTGAGCCGAGGGCAGACCCGCTGAGCCACCCAGGTGTCCCAGGTGCTGGTTTTAGACAAGCCTTGTGAGACAGTCCAAAACTCAGAGCGGTTCTCTGACCAGCTGCTGTGTCTTCCCTTCTACCTCAAAGAGGTGACCTAGATGGGCTCAATTCCCTTTCCATTCACTTGGGAGGATTCCCAGCAGCTCTGTCACCTCTGCAGCTTGTATGTACCAGGCTGTGCTCTCCCGGCACTGCCCTGCACCATTTACTCAGACAACAGCGAGTTAAACAAGTGATTGAATCCCTCTTACTCTTGTTGGGCATGCCTGTATTTATTTCTTTTCTTGTTGGAGGGCTTCCTCTAACGGTGTTTTTGAAGAGGGGCTTTATGTGAAACACCTTCTGATCCTTAAGTACCTGATAATTTCGCCAGGAATCAAAATCTAGGTTCAAAGTTCTTTCTCTGTAATATTTTTAAATATTATTCAACTATCCTCTTAAATCCAGTGTTACTGTTAAGAAATCTGAGTCAATCTGATTTTTGTTCCTTCTTCTGCCCTCTGCTATCCAGGTGCCTGGAATACAGATGTGATGACTGGTGCTTTCACTGCCAGTTTGTATTATGAAGATGAGATGGGGGGACAGTGATCTGGATTGAAACCTGAGGCCTCAAAGAACTGGTAATACAAGAGTACTCCATCAGCCACGAACAGTCCACCTCCAGAATTTTACAGAAGGGAAAAATAAACTTTCATCGGGTTTGGAGTCTGTTTATTACTAGCTGTTTTTTGGCGTCTGTATTATTGGTATCTGAAATGAATCTTAATTCATGTATTATGTAAATCTGCTTTGTCCTAAACTTTCCAGAATTCTGATTCGTTTTCCCAGTGATCGATGTTCTTCTGGGTATCAGCTACCTTGCCTACCTTCAAAGAGGCTAAAGCCTAAATTCTACCTTGTATCCTCCTGGGGGGCTCTAAGAAGGGGAAAGGGGTGGTGGGGACAGGGGAATTGCCTCTGGCATTACAGTGTAAATTGGGCTACGCCCAGGTGCCTCTGACCCCCCAAAACTTACCAGACACCCTTCTAAGGGAACTTCTGGGCACTCTCCCCTGACCACTAGTCTTCATGAGCCAGTTCATGGGATTGGAATGCCCTGATCCAAGCAGGGGCAAGAAGGGCCAGGACTTCTAGGGGCTGCCGGGTCTGGTCCTTCTATGCTTCTAACCCAAGCCTGATGTTACCGTTCCTGCCTAGTGCAACTATTTTCTACCTCAGAGCACCATGGCGGTGATGGCAATAAGGCTGGGGCTGGGGCTGGGCAATGATCTATCCAAGGCAACGTAGACAGAGAAAAGTACGTTCATTACAAGACACTCACTCAGCCTGTTCCCTTCTATAGCACCCAGGCCTCATGTGTGAGGGGCTGCTGTTTACTTCCCACACTCCATGACCCAACCACCGGCTGCTTCCTTGGGGGTAGGATGTGGGGGAGGGGGCAGGCTCTCATGGTTTTTACATTCCTTTCTTAATCCTCATCAAAGTCCCTCTTGCTTCTGTGGCATCTTCAGGACTGTACCCACAGGAAGGCTGACCGTTTTTGTCAGCCATGCGTTACTTTCTCATAGCACTGATCACCAACTGAAGCTGTTATTTATGTGTTTATTTGTGTGTCTCTCTGTCTCCCAGCCCTCCCTAGAACAGCCCCTCCGTGAAGGCAGGAATTTGGCGTGTTCCCAGCTGTCTCCAGCACTGGCACAGTAAAGGGCAGAAAAGAGCTGGTGTTAGAACCCAATCCTGAAAAAAAAAAAAAAGAAAAAAAGAAAAGAACCCAAACCTGATTCTGGCACAGGGCTTCTTGCTCCAAATCTGGGTCTTTTCCCACCCAAGCCCCTGGATCTCTGCCCTGAGCAAAGACCATACACAGAAGGAAGAGGTTTATATTAACTAGACTCGCAACAAAGATACAGGGTCCTTACTCCAAACAGTGGCTAATCACCTGCTAGATAACTAGACTTAGAGCAGTGCTGCTTGACATCTTCCAAGCCCCACTGCTTGCACACAGTAGGTGCTCAAAAAAGGTGTGTTTTATTGAATGGACATACAAATTCTCCAGGAGGAGCTATTTCAGCATAATTATAGGGGACAGGAGATAGGGTAACTGAAGAGCAGATTGGAGGTTATATGGAGAAGGAGAGAGCTGAGCATGAACGTGCTCTTGACCCAAAGGGGTCTTTGGTCTGTGTGGTGTAGCAGAGAGGAAGTAAAGAGCTTTGACCAGCACTGCCCAATGCTGCAGGCATGAATCACATGCAGCTATTTACATTTAATTAACATTAAATCAAATGCAAAATTCAGCTCCTCAGTTGCACTAGCCAGATTTCAAGTGATAATAGCCACATGTTGCTTGTGGCCGCTGCATTGGACAGTATAGATAATATAAAACATTGTCATCATCAAAGAATGATGATGACATCAGACGAAGCTGACCTAGACCCTTAAAATTAAAGGAAACGCATCTCTGCTTCTAACCTGGCCTACTGACATCCTCTTGTCACCCCCTTTACCACCAGTCCCCGCCCCCCCCGCCAGATCTGAACACCATCAGTGCCCCACATCTGCCTTCCTAAGTTTTCTGCTCTATAGGGAGTAATGCTGTCTGTCTTCTTGGTTTTCACCACCCCCCCCCCCAGTGCCCAGGGCACTGCCCCGTGGGTAATAAGTATTTGTGGAAATAAGGAGCCCTTGATTAGCTTTTGTTAAATGCTGAAGGCCCAAAACGTGAATTAAGTGACAGAAGTAAGAGAAGAAATCCCTGCTTCCCCTCTTTTCTCACCTCCCTAACCCTTCTCTGCATTCCCTTTTCTGGTGCCCCCCACCAACACTCCAAAGCAGCACAGTTAGGGGCAGCCCCCCCTCGCAGAACTTCCGGTCCCCAAACTACACGGACTCCTCGGAAGTCTCTCTGGGTCTCAACCCGATCTAACTTGTTCGCATAATTTTCTCTCTTCCTTCACCTTTGGCTGCCCTGTACCTAGTAGGTGCTCAATAAGTGTTTGCGGAATGGATGGAGGAACCGGTGGGTGGATGGATGGACGGACGGACGGACGGACAGACGGATGGACGGCTCAGTGTCCCCGCGTCTGCCACAAAGCGCTTGGGGGTAAAGCCCCAGGCCCCCGCCCCGCTGCCGGCTGGGGCGAGAAAAGCCCGGCCCGCGGGCCAGGAGTCGGGCGGGGCTTGGCCCTCGGGGGCGTGTCCTCCCGGGCCCCAGCGCCGGCGCCCCGAGAGGCGCGCAGCTGGCGCTGCAGGGCCTGGCTGGCCGCAGAGGACGCGCGGCGACGAGCATGGAGCGCGAGCTGGAGGAGCTGGAGGCGCGTCCCGCGCGCCCGGCAGAGCCGCCCTTCCAGGCGCTGGTG